>NW_017731937.1:481452-503534 GCF_001890085.2 Hipposideros armiger
ACACAGTCAGCTCACCACTCTAGTCATTTAGTTGAAACTTTCCTGAGGTATCGCTATTTAGACTTTCTAAAGTCTTTCATTGCCACAGACCACTTTATTTAATTCCTTCATCTCAGAAATGGGAATTCTACCACCTTCATGACATCAGTGACATGATGATTAATTAGTTAATGTTTGTAAAGTGCTTTGAGGATTTAAAGTGCTAAATAAGTGTTAAGCACTGTTAAGTTTCACAATCAATCAACATAATGTTTTATTGTACAGAATCTCATGCGTTACTCCAAATGCAGTATACTAATTTAGTTAATGTGAGAGTTTTTATGAAATTAGAACTATATCACAAAATTGGCAGAAGTTTGATAAATCATTAAGATGCAGCAGGGATCAGAGAATTATACTGATTTATTTATTTAATGTTTTAATTTGTATTCATGGTTAATTTTCCTTTGTAACCAAAAAGAAGTAAAATTTCCCACCTAAACTTTCTATTTTAATTTTATGTATTAAAAATACTCATAAAATAACCTATGCTGAAGTCTCCTCCCATCTTTAATTCTGAATATAGTATTTCATCATCAAAAGTATTATTGATCTCTTTTTAAGAATATCTGAGGGCTGAAGCTACAGTTAATTTATCCTTGTATCCTCATAAAATCTAATCAATGGCTTTGTATTAATGAAACATAAATGGCAAGAATTTTATAATATGGATTTTAGGCAATATAAGACAACTTTTCTCTCTGAAAGAGGCTTGATATAGTCCAGATTTATTGACTCTAAATCCAGATGAACAGAATATTGAAGAATGTTAAGAAACACACGTTCTTTTTCATTTCTTTAAATCACAGAGAACATTCATGATCTTTGTGTGGAAACGAAGAGTTAAATCAAGTTTACTTATATTTAATAGAGAAATGAGCCAATAACTAAAAAATAATTCTTTATTATTAAAAAATAGTTAATAAACTATTCTTTACAAATACCTGAAACAGACAATGTAAGTACATGAAAATATATTGTGTCTTTTGTTGCAGCATATTATTTCATTCTTTTGGGGGAAGGTTTAAGGCATGTAATGAGCAGAATGAAAGAGCAAACACAGAGTTTATGTACTCTAGACAGCTTTCTCTTTCCTTTGTAGACCTAAGGAAATTCCTTCTCTGTGTAGACGTCAGTACTTGCGTGAGAATAATCTGAGAACAGCAAAGAATTTAATTAGGTAATTGACTTTGCAAAAACAAACCACACTTTAAAAAACATACAGATCCCAGAATCTTCACTCATTCAGGGAAGTTATTTTCCTGGGTTCTTAAAGATCATTTAGTGTAATCTTATGGATGAGAACACTGCATTCCTAGGACTTGCCTGGGGCACAGGATGGCAGAGCTCAGGGCTGCTCAGTCAAGGGCCCTCACCCTGCTCACCTGTCCTCTGTCTGCAAAGAGGAAATGGGCACAGGTTTCAGCATAAGGCAGGCTAGGCTGAGGCCGATGTCTGGCTTTGTCATTTTCGATTTGTGTAACTTTGAGCACATCGCTTCTCTAAATATTAGTTTCAGTTTTTTATATAATGGAGAAATAATGCTGCTTCTCAGAGTTGCTGTAAAGATTAGAGATAATGTACCATAAATACCCAATGAGGAACTCAATAACTAAGGAACAAAAAAATAACTGGCCTATGGTCCCTTTACACATATTTATCGCAATTAGAAAATGGCACTTATTATAATATTATAATTAGTTTAATATACTCTTATACTCAATAACTCTCTACATTTATTCATTTAATTTTACAACTGTTAAGTTCTGCACATGAGAAAGCTGAGACAGAGAGAGTAATGGCTATGGGTAACACAATCAAGACTCATGGATATTAAGTAACCAGTCTAAGGAAGGCCACCCAGCTTGTGCCCAGGGAGCTGGCTCTCTGTCAAATTGGCCTATCTTCCCTTCTGCACTTTATGTTATAGCTGCCTACCTACATGACTCATTAATTTTACCCTGTAGCAGTGATCCTAAAGATAAGAAGAAATCCCTCTAAAGAGAGAATAGTATAACAAAATGAGGGCAGAAAAAAGAGAAATAGATAAGAGTGGAAAAATTCAAAATGTGGTATGTAGGTTTCTTGAATAAACAATGCAATTGATACATTCTTTTACATTAATTCTTTTACATAGGATTTGAAAAAAAACCCCACTATTTTGTGACTCTGATGTAATGTTAACTCCATAAGAATTGGAACTTTTTTTTTAGTCAGTGTGCTATCAGTTACATGAGGTCGATTTACATAATATCATCTCTTTGCCACCAATTTTACTGACTAAAATAAACTTAGTGTAGTATTTGTTACTGACATAGCACTCATTTGTCACTGTGAACGTACATTATGTTCTCCACTGTGGCACTGACATTATCCACTGTTCCTTGGGGAACCAGAGTATATCACTTACAGTGCTTGGTGAACTCATAAAGCTGTTTATAATGTGTAACACAAGCATTAATAGTTTAAATATTTATAACCATATTTAATAGCTATATATCACTGGTACAACAATAAAAATACATGTGGAAAGAAAATGCTTTCTTTTTCAAAGGCAAAACAGATATATTTGCCTTTAAATGCACTTGGGAGGGAAGCTAGATTAACATGTGCACAAAACTGGAAATGGCCCCTCAGGGAGAAATGTGTCTTACAATTTTTGTAGCATATCCCTATAGCATTGCTATTTACCCAAGCACTGATTTTTTGTTTGTTTGTTTTGCTTTTCTTAACATCCTATGCCCACTTACTTAAGGTTGGGTTAATTTATCGAATAGACATTTCAAAGTTAACCCATACAAAATTAAACCATTGACTTCCACCCTCCCAGCTCGACTTGAAATCATCCCATTCCCAGTCAATGGCACATTCCATTCTTTCTGTTACTCAGGCCACAAACCTTTGAGTCATCCTTCACTCCTGTCTTTTTGTCCTCTGTCTTTCTGAATCCTCTAATTAGAAGCATGTTTCTCAACATAAAATATCTTACAGTTTTAGAAAGCTCACAGATGCTCTGAGCCTAGAAACTTTTTGGATTTTTGATAAAGAACCCCTAGCTAATGTCCCTTCCAGGTTTATAATTGCATTATAATTTACAATGAAAGTTTTTTTGTTGTAAAATGATACAAAATGTAATATGACTCATTTTCCAACAAATGCATGATTCTTTCATTGTTGGTTGCTTTGATTAATAAAAAATACTATCTTAATTGGGACTTCTCATTTTTCTCCTCAAGTATTGGTAGTATGAAACTCTTATGTGGAAAATTTATTGTGAAGGAGATTAAGGATCAGATAAAGGACCTCAGATCTGTCATACCAGATTCTAAAGAACTTAAATATTCATGGTATGACCAAAGAACAGGGTTTCTGTGGTTCAGACTTTAAACATTAAATTAAAATTATAATAGTAAAAGAGTGTCATCTACCATGTATGCAAGAAAGAAACATTAGAAAGTTGGATTTTTTAAAAAACTCCTTGGGAACCTTATTCTTTGGTAATTTAATCAACAGCAATCAAGTAACTTTTCATTATAAAAATAAAAATTTCACTGTTATCATACAAAATTTGTTGAGTGTGAAAAACCCCTGCTTGAGATTCTAAGTTCTTTACCTTAAAATTATGACAAACTCTATTTATTGAACTAGAATTCTACTTATCATTTTAAGTTTTAACCCACAATGAAGGACATGATTTTTTCTTGGTCATATGTCTTTTTGATTACTCTCATAATATTCTTATTTCTAACAAAATTATATTTTTATTTTAAGTCTTTAATCATCTATAAGTATTTCCAGCCTTTAAATTAATGCTTCCAAATTTAAAACAATAATTGAAACATAAATATTTTTAATTGAAATGTTGACTAATTATCAGCCCTTTGGGAAAGCCAGGGTAAAATTTACTTGCTCCAAACAGAACAAATTGAATTTAGACTCTCCTAGGTGTATCCAAATGTTCTTATAACAAAGTTGGGAAGTTCTAAGGAAATTTTAGTATGAATTATCATAAATTTGGAATATAGCTAACATACTTGGAATTCTAATTTTTAGAAAGGTTTATGATTTAAGAAATTAATAGATTTTAAAAAGTCCCATTGACTTACAGATTTTTAAGAAGCGAAAAAACATATATGTGTTTGTAAAATCGTTTTGAAACATGAACAGCAAAGCCAGATTTTGAGAGTTTATAAAATAAATAAAATACAAGATAGCATATGATCATGTTTGGCTAAGAGTTCTATCTTTTATGTTTGTTTGTTGGAAATATTTGAGAACATATCTAGGATTGTCCAATGTACTGCTGTTGAATACTCCATCTTTCTCCTTAAATTGATCACTTTTAAACAAATTGAAGAATACATCTTTCACATTTCTAAGGAATAGATGATATAACACATCTAACAATTTCCAGGAAGCTTTGTAAATTATCACCAATCCTAAAATTCTGAATATAAGTAACCTAGTTCAGGAAACAATACCAAATAACATTATTTAAAAATACTAAGAAACTAGGGCACATTTAGATACACGTTTGGTACCCAGTGTAGGAGCCTGTCCATGTTTAATAAAGATATTTTTTCCCCTTATGTTTACTGATGTAATTTAAAAGCCCCTCTGAAAGATCAGTATATTGGAATTAAAAAAAAGAATCTAAGAATAAATAACATGCATATCTTCATCGTAATATTCTTTGCTTTCATTAACTTGAAGCATAAAAGCCTTTCAGTAACCGATGTTAAATTCTTAAAATAGAGTACATTATCTTCAACCATATTATCTATTCCCATATGTCATAAAATGATGAAGTTTCCACCGGAATACCAGGAAATATAGAAAAGGAGACAGTAAGTGGCCTTGTTTTTCTAATGCCTTCTGGGAGAGATGCTAAATTTGATTTTGATGTCTTAATGTAACAATAAAATAAAAGAGGAAAAATATATTTTCACTGTTAAAATCGTCATAAGTTAGGATATACTATACTAGGTTAGATTATCTCTGATTTGAAACATCATATAAACGTGTGAAAAGACAGATTATGCATTTACATTAATATTTATTCATTCATTCATTCAGCCAACAAATATTTTGAGTGCCTTCCAGTTGCTAGTTGTTCTAGGTTATAGCAATTAAAACCCAAACAAAGCAAACCTTTTGCTGTGGTAGGCAGCCTCTCAAGTGGCCACCAACGACTTCAGCCTCCTGGTATTCACACTCTTGTTTAACTCCTTACCTAAGTGCCTGTTGGACTTAAGGATTCATTTTTAATGAATATAATATGGTAAAAGTAATTTGATGCCATCCTGAGATTAGGTTATAACAGACTGTGATTCTGTCTTCCTAGAACTCTTTTCTCCTCTTCCTCTTTCTCTCCATGAGACCCCACTCTGGGAAAAAGAACCTACCATGTTGTGAGCTGCACTATAGAGAGGCTCAGGTAGCAGGGAACTATTGTCTCTGCCCAATAGCCAGTGAAGACCTGGGGTATGCCACCAGCCCTCTGGGTGAACTTGGAAATGCATCTTCAGAGACTTCCCAAATAGACTGAACTTGGCAGCAGATCGTTCCCTAGTTGATCCTTGAGTTGACAAGAGCCCCCGCCAATACTTTGATTGCAGCCATATATGACACGCTGAGTCAAAGGCGCCCAGTTAAGCTGTGCGTAGACTCCTGGTACGCAGAAACTCTGAGATAATAAATGTCTATTGTTTTGAGCTGCTAAGTTTTGGGGGATAATTAGAGATACAGCAATGGACAGCAAATATACCTGATCTCATTATTTATTTACATTCAGGTATGTTTATCCAACCTAAGGAGAAAACATTTTAGGGTATGGTGGATATAAGAACTAATGTGAACAGTATATGGTTCCTCAAAAAATTAAAAATAGAATTACCATATGATCCAACAATTCTACTTCTGTACATATAACCAAAATAGCAGAACAGGGACTCAACCAATCATTTGTATACCTATCATTATAGCAGCATTATTCACAATAGCCAAAAGTTAGGAACAACCCATGTGTCCATCGACAGATAAATGGATAAACAAAATATAGTATATACATACAATGGAATGTAATTCAGTCTTAAAAAGGAAGCAAATTTGACATATAATCAACATAGATGAAACTTGAAGACATTATGCTAAATGAAATAATCATACAAAGATGCATAACTCCACTTATATGAGGTTCCTGAAGTAGTCAAATTCATAGAGACATTAAGCAGAATGATGATTGCCAGGAGCTGTGGAGGGGGAGGGAAATGGAGAATTTACTGTTAAGTGAGTATGAATTTCAGTTTGGGAAGATGAAAATATTTTAGAAATGGGTGGTAGGGATGATTGCAAAACAATGTGAACGTACGTAATGTCACTGAACTGAACACTTAAAAATAATTCAGTGGTTGATTTTATATTAAATATATCTCACCACAGTAAAAACAAGGAATAAACAAATAAATAAAACAAATGAAAAAAGAATTAATATACAGTAAAACCCTCCCTTCACTCCCACATTTTTCCTAAACTCACACAGTTGAGGATGATTGAGTAAATTTTGAAGTTGGGTGTGTTACAAGAGTTATCAAGGTGCGATGTGAACACGCTTGGTAGTGATGGGAGACACTGGCCATATTTTTCCATCCCCAGAAAATCAAGAAGGGTGAGAGTTTATATGTACAAGAAAATGACGAAATCACATTTGGTAGAAAAAGATAGTAAAGACACAGAAGGCACAGATGACAGAGCTTCCAAGCCAGTGTGGACATTATGGTGATCAGATGAGACAAGTTACTAGAGAGCTATGGAGTGCTTTGTCTAGGAAACGTATAGTTAAACCTTGATTGGTTTATGATGAGGTGGGGGTGTGGAAGCCCAAAGATTAAGCAAACTTTAAATTCTCTTGGACCAAACTCTCAGAGGAGCTTATGTGTGTGGAATTCTCAAGACTAAGCCTATTGTGGCACTTCACATGAAGCTGTATTGATGCTTTCATATAGCCAGTAAATTGACGGAATGGGAGGTGAGGATTTGGGGCCAGAGTGAAAAAGTATATTCAGTTTTAGAACACATAGATATGTATATACCTGAGTACATTATAAGGCTTTTGCCTTTATTTGTAGGTAAGCGTTAGAGGACATGGCTAACCAAAAGGTACCAGGCTATTAGATGGAGACTCCCTGCTGCCTCCTTCTACTGCCTTCTCAGATCTCACAGAGGCAGGCTCAGGGATGGTACCTACTTCTCGAGGACTAGGGGTGAAAGCCTCCAAGTCCTGGTGCCACTTTCTCTGACTCTAAGTTTTTGCTTGTTTGTTTGTTTGTTTCTTCAACATCTGAATAAAATGTGAAGAGGACTTAATATAATTGAAAGTTTATATCACGACTTATTCCTCAGGGTCTTTGATGCTGAGCATCGTCTCTGGTCAACTCAGAACAGTATGGTGAAGTGTGTACAAAAAGCCTCTGAACAGAGCACTCACTGGCAAAATAGGGGCCCAGGACAATTTGAAAACAGACGGTTACACAGTTCTGAGGCATAACAGGAAAACAAAGCAAAGTAGGAGATTATAGTGTTATGGGACTAAAGGGTAGAGAAGCATTTTGCCTTTCCTACCAATGGCCTGCCTCCTCTTATCATTTGCACTTCACATTTGGGTGTTATTTATATCACCAAATACTAACATTTCAAACATTAATAAATGTTTGATTTGGACCATATCGGTATAATTGTGAAGTGAGGTGGATCATAAATTTGCCATCTTTATCCATTTATATTATTAGGTGTATAAAGGACACTGCAGTTGATCTGCAAGGATATACAGGTGATTAAAAGTAAAACCTTTTCTTCTGCAGCCTGAACTAAAATGGAAGGAAATAAACACTTGACTTGCTATGTGATCTGTAGGATAAGAGGTTAGGAAAGGGTGCATAGAAGGAGTGTTTGTGGAGGTGAGAGAAGCCTTTCTAGGGAAGATAAATGTTTATTAAAGAACAAAATTCAACTGAGCAAATTTTAAAGATCTTATTGGCTTTATTAAGTAATTCCTGAATCAAATAGCATCCATTCTGGCAAATAAATTGGAGCTTCAAAGAGTTGCCCAAAGCCAGAGATTTTTACAGAACAAAGTGAACAAGAACAAGAAAGTTATACTGGGCATTTGCTGATTGGTTAAAGCAGGGTTACTTTCCTTACATGTAGCAAGGGGGAGTCTTGGAGCAGAGTTAGGTAACCTGTGCTGAACAGGCATGTGCTGATTGGTTGATTTAGGCCTTCCTTTTTTTTTTTTTAAAGATTTTTTATTGGGGAATTGGGGGATGGGAACAGCGCTGGGGAAACAGGGTAAGGGAAACAGACAAGTTGCTGTCTTTTTGTTCTTCAGTCCAGTTGTGGAGACATCGCCTCACTGGCTCAAGTTGGCACCATCATTGCACTCTTCCCGGGCGAGACGGATCAGTTGCTGGCCTCTGGATGGCCACTCACGGTGGCTGCTGGCTGCTCACGCTGGCTGCTGGCCACACACGGTAACTTATGGCATCCCACTGCAGCAGGGGCTGCAGCCCACGCTGTCACTGGCGACCCATGGCAGCCCAGCTCCAGGTTGAGCTGTTGTTCAGCATCTTAGCTGTAGAGGGCAATGTCACTGGCCCTCATATGTGGGATCCGAACCAGGACCCTCTGTCGTCCCAAGCCAGCTCTTAACCAATGCGCCACTCAGCCGGCCCTAGGCCTTCCTTGTTTGTGAGAGTTGAGCATATATAGTTAATGTTTATCTTGCTGACAAAGCCGTTTGTGGCGCTTAACAGGAGAGACTCCATCTAGGGCCTAATTGGGTTACTTTGACGTGGTAAGCAGTATTGAATAGGTGTTAGCTCATGGAGAAGTAGGGGAATGTGAGAAAGCATGAAGCAAGCAAGCAGATATTTTGATACTGCCATAGCCCTGGATGTGGATGGGAGAAGAGCCTGAGATATGTCAGGAGAAGCAGGTAGAAGCCAAACCCTGATGGGCCCTGTGTGCCTGGCCTTGTATCCTTACAGACAGTGGAGGCACTAATGATAGAAGTGAGATGATCAAATTTGTATTTTTTGTAGATGAAAACCATAAAAAGGAATTGTTCCACTATAACTATAAATGGTACTAATTACATGAATTATGTGGACCTTCTCCCTCTCTATCCCCACAGTTTTTAAGATCAGCTATGATTACTCAGATGTAGATAATTGCCACCCACCTCACTCCCTGTCCACCTCACCCCCTACCTGGGGCGATATAGAGGCATATGGTTGAATTAGAAGTAGAAAGGTTAAACAAAACAGTTTATTTATTTGTAAATTCATATGATATTACTATTATTATTTTTTAAATTCATTTTTGGAGAACTTTTTATCTAGGAGACAAAATTGATCATTAGAGTTTCTGGGTTCCTATATTTCCAAACTAGAAGAAAGTAAAAAAAATGCATTATTTTTTTCAATTTTGAATTCTTCCTCTTCTATTATCTTTTGCCTACCTCCTAAATACTATATGCACTATTATTTTTATATTTAATTATTTTTAATGTTATCATATTAATGGTGACATGGTGAAAGTTTTATTTATGGAAAAGATAACCACAAGAGAACTATAAGAATAATATTTCATAGATACTGAAAAAAATAAAATTTTGTCTCTTTAGATTACTTAAGTGTATCTTCAGACAAGGTACTTTGGCTTCGTTAGTTGTATTCTATTAAATTATTGCAAAAATAAAATACTTGTATTATAAAATGGAATATAATATATAACAATTCCCGTACCATGAAAGTTCTGTGCTGTAAAAGTAATATAATCACTGAGGTAAAAACAGCTTTAAATCTTACAATGTAAGGGTTTATTTCATTATAAGCCTGAGAAAGATTAGTTATAGCTAAATATTTAGAATTATTTGATAAGGTTTTTGTTGTTCTTACTTTTGAACTGATTCCCAAGAGCAGTATGGATATAAAATCCGTCTGAAGAGAATATTTAAAAATAAAAATCCTCCATAAGATCCAGTAAAAAAAAATATATTGCAAAATCAAGCAGCAATAGCATAACAAAGCAACAAAGACAACAAAAATAAACAAAACTAAAATCCCAGGCATATTTGAATTATCTTCTGGCTGACGTCTAAATCTTATTTTTCAAGAAAATATATTTTCTCTGCTGGAAATTATGAGTTAAGTAGAACTACTGTTTTCTGTGGCTTTCTATAATTTACTCATTAGACAGTGAGTTTTTGGTTGAGTTCTATGTGATAAGTCACTACAAATAGGTGCCTTTATAGAGCTAACAGATGAGTAGAGGACACAGGTTAGAAAATAGTAAATTAGAAATGAAATAAAAACTGAGAAGTTTCCATTGAATTCAGCAATGAGGAGATACTCTTGACTAGAGCTGTCTCTATAGAGTATTCATCATTGTGTGGTTTGAGGAAAGATAGATGAACAGATACTGAAGACAGACTGTAGACAGTTTCATCAAGTTTGGCTCTGTGGGTTGAAGAGGAGGGCTGGTAGTTTACGGAAAGCTTACGTCGGGGAGGGAAGACTTTTGTATTTCAAGATTGAAGAGAGTTAAGCTTGTTCAAATGCTAACCAGAGGAAATCAGAGGAGAGGGAGAATTTAAAGCTACTGGAGAGACAGTCACAATATACAATGTCATATCTATGTATGGAAATAAATGATGACACCATAGCCTAGTAAGAGTAAGGATTATACACTAGTTTTGAAGTAGAGAATAGATGAGCATCCTTCGGGATTCTTTTTTTCAGGTTAGGCTAGCTCAGGCCAATGTTAGGCCTTTCCTACTTCCCTCCTTGATTCTCTACTCAGATTTCTATAATGTGAAAGGTGGAAAGATAAAAATAACTGAAAAAAAAAGGACCATTTTTGTCACAGACTCTATCATCCTTTGTCTCCCCTATGAAGGGTATCTAGGTCTTAAAATAATTACTTAAAAAAACCAATAAATCTAAAGTAGGCTAATAGGGTTTTCTTAAGAGCCTTCATATATTTCAAATGATCAATGGAGAAAAACAAAAACAAAAACACATGAGGTGACACCCTTGTGGACCAATAACATTTTGGAATGTTGATGTGTAGTTTTCCTCTTGTATTCTGTTTTTCAATTCCTTTTGTCCGTTTGTGGAGGTATCTCTCCACTGTGGCCATCAAACCAGGTATGAGTAGACTGGGAAGGAAATGGCAAGTCTGTCTGGGTTTTTTCTGAAAGCCTAAATCTTTAGAAGAATTTGGATTGATGATTGAGGAATTTAAAGGAAGGGATTCATGGATATAGACAAAATGACTTAAACTTATCATGTTGGAGAGTGGTGTTTGTCCTCCAGACTGGAAAGATTTCTCCAGGCTTTAGAATTTTAGGGAAGATACTGATGAGTAAATCTCTGGGTCCTGAAATTAGCAACAATCACTCCCTTTACTCCACAGCGCTGCTGGTGAGGCTGCAAGATCTGAGGGTAGAATGGCTTGCTGGTGCCTCAGCAGGAGGGGTCATGGGCAGCTTCAACCAAGTTTCCTGCGGCCCCTAAGCAAGACTCAGAAGCAACAGAGCCTTGAGTGCGGCTGGGTCACGCTGCAGGAGCAACTGCCTGCCCGTGCAGGGAAATATCTAATGACTGAAGCCGGTAGACAAGATGCCCGTATGCCTGAAGTACTGCCTCAAATGCCTCAGTACTTACCTATTTTAGAATAGGTAAGAAGAATTCTGTTTGGCGTGATCTTGCTGTTCCAAAAAGAAATATTGATTCTCACTTTGGTGAATTATAAACGACAAGAAAGACAAGCTTGGCGGAGAGACTTTAAAAAGTAAAGAATCAAAACCTTATAGGTGCCGCTCTCCCAAAAGCTTTGTATCTCTTTAACCAATATATTCATACTGCTGTTTTTCACTTTGGACTCACTTAAATACAGATTTATGATTCACTAGCACAGAAAGTCACCCACACTCTAGGCATATGACCAAATTTCTGGGATCCTGCTGAACAAATGAATCATATAGCTTCTTTATAAAGAAATTTAAAACGGAGAATCTTGTATATAGTAACTTTAGATAAAAAAGGGTCAGCATTAAATTACCTTTTATTTCAGTTTTAAGGCAAAAGAACCTAGTGTACAATAAATGTTTTACATAAACTTTCTCATCATCGTCTCAGCAATTATATGAGAAAAATGCTCTAAAGGTAAGCACTTTTCTGAGGTAAAGCAAGGAGTAGACTGCTGAGTTCATTTTTTAATACAATCCCCCCACCCTTCGCCTTTCACTGTCCTCTTTTGCCCTTCTTCCTACCTTTCCACTAGTGTTTTTACCTTCTTTCCATAGTAATGATATTTATTTTTGCAAAATACACATAATTTATAGATTCGAGTTAGTATCCTTTGTCTCTAAAGTAGTAACTTTGTGCAGATAGCCTAATGGTATTGCTTTTTACAAAACAAATTTAGAATCTCTTTCTGCATTTGCCTTCAAAATCAGTTTAAGAGCCATGTGAGAAAAAAAGGGTTTTATTTCATGTCTTGTCATATCATACATGTCTAAAATTTGACACTGGATTGGTCACTGACAATTGCCATGAAGTTTTGGTTCTGGGTTACTAGTGAATAATTTCTAAAATTCTTAATTGATAAAAGATATGACATCTATGTTGACTATAGAAAAAAATGTGTTACGATCTCTTGAGGCAATTTAAGAAAAGGCTTGTAGTGTGAGATCATAGCATTTTATTAATAGAACTGAAATAGATCTTTGTCCAACTTCCTTCTCAGCTCAAAGTCACTTTTAAGTGGTTTAACTGTGGTTTAAAGATAACATACAGATTATCACATTAGAAACACAAAGTTATTCAAGAAAATGGTTACCATAAAGATTCATTTTCCATTTTTACACATTCTTAAGACATTTAATTCCAAGAAGGAGATTTAATGTCTACCACTAGAGCCAATGGAACAGTGAAAACAGATTTCTACTTAATCTTTTGGATCCAAAAAAAGCTAATTTTTAAGGTTTCATATAATAATGAAGATTAAGAATTTTATAAAATCCTGGTGTATCAATGATATATATATATATTATATCCTTAAAAATTTATACCTTTTCTTAAATATGTTTTAATTTCACTTTAAAATATAATTGAGGATTTAAATACTCTGGATTTTAACCATTATTCATTACTATTATTTTTATGATACAGAAATATTGCATGTATTATATGCTTCCCTATAGCTGAGTTAAATATCTGTTTGTATTATCTAATTCTTTACGATGAACAGTCACTGCTAAAACTTTGAGAGTTTTTCATAATGGAATATCAATTTTCTTTCGACAAAGGACATTTTACTGAATTTGCATTAGCAAAAAAGTCTCAATATTATACAGTTGTCCTATTTTATTAATGGGAAAGCAAATAACATATACTTTTTTTTATTAGTTTCAGGTGTACAATACAACATAATTAGACATTTACACCCCTCACAAAGTGATAACCCCACCAAACCTACTACCTATCTGACATCGTACATAGCTATTACAATACCATTGACTATATTCCTTATGCTGTACTTTACATACTGTGAATATATATGAATATATATAATTATAGTTGACATTCAATATTACTTTTTATTAGTTTCAGGTGTACAACACAGTGGTTAGGCATTTATATAATCTATGAAGTGATCTCCCCAATAAGTCCAGTACCCATCTGGCACCATACATAGTATAGTCTTTACATTATCAATTATATTCCCCATGCTGTATTTCACATCCCCGTGACTGTATTGTGACTACCAATTTGCACTTCCTAATCCCTTTGCTTTCTCACCCTCCACCCAACACCCTCCCATCTAGAAACCATCAGTTTGTTTTATGTATCTAAGAGACTATCTCTGTTTTATTTACTCATTTATTCAGTTCTTTAGATTTCACATGTAAGTGAGATCATATGGTATTTGTATTTCTCAGTGTGACTTATTTACACTAGCATAATATCCTCTAGGTCCATTCACGTTGTTGCAAATGGTAAGATTTCATTCTTTTTAATGGCAGAGTAATACTCCATTGTATAAATGTATTACAATTTCTTTATCTAATTGTCTGTTGATGGGCATTTTGATTGTTTCCATAGCTTGACTATTGTGAATAGCACTGCAGTAAACATGGGTGCATATACTTTTCTCGAATTAATGCTTTGGATAAATACCCAGGAGTGAAATTGCTGGGTCATAAGGTAGTTCTAGTTTTAATATTTTTGAAGAACCTCTATACTGTTTTCCATAGTGGCTGCACCAATTGGCAATCCCACCAACAGTGCATGAGGGTTCCCTTTTCTCCACATCCACACCAGCACTTGCTTGTTGATTTATTGATGATAGCCATTCTGACAGGAGTGAGGTGATATCTCATTATGGTTTTTATTTGCATTTCTCTGATGATTAGTGATGTCAAGCACCTTTTCATATGTCTATTGGCCATCTGTATGTCCACTTTGGAGAAATGTCTATTCAGGTCCTCTGTTCATTTTTTAATTGGATTGTTTGTTTGTTTTTTTAATAAATTTTGGATATTAAGCCCTTATCAAATGTGTCATTGGCAAACATCTCCCATTCAGTAGAATGTCTTTTTATTTTGTTGATGGTTTCCTTGGCTGTGAAAAATCTATTTAGTATGATGTAGACCCATTTGTTTATTTTTTCTTCTGTTTACATTGTCTGAGGGGATATATCAGTAAAAATATTACTAAGGGTAGAGTCTGAGAGTTTACAGCCTATATTTTCTTCTGGGAATGTTATTGTTTTGGGTCCTATATTTAATTCTTTAATCCATTTTGAGTTTATGTTTGTATATGGAGTAAGAAGGAGGCCTAGTTTCATTTTTTGCATGTATCTGTTTAGTTTTCCCAGGACCATTTATTGAATAGACCGTCTTTACCTCAATGTAAATTCCTGCTTCCTTTGTCATAGATTAAATGACCATATAGGCATGGATTTATTTCTGGGCTCTCTATTCTGTTCCATTGATCTTTGTGTCTATTTTTTTATGTTGACGCCATGTTGTTTTGATTACTATGGCCTTGTAGTATAATTTGATATCAAGTAGCTTGATACCTCCAGCTTTGTTCTTCTTTCTCAGGATTGCTATAGCTATTGAAGGTCTTTTATGGTTCATTATAAACCTTAGGATTATTTGTTGTAGTTCTGTGAAAAATCCCATTGCTATTTGATAGGGATTGCATTAAATCTATATATTATTTTGGGTAGCATAGACATTTTAACTATATTAATTCTTCCTATCCATAAGCATGGTACATGTTTCCATTTATTTGTGTCTTCTTTAATTTCTCTCTTCAATGTCTTATAATGTTTGAGTACAGGTCTTTTACTTCCTTGATTAATTTTATTCCTATGTATTTTTTTGATGCAATTGTAAATGGGATTGTTTTCTTAATTTCTCTTTCAGATAGTTTTCATTATTGGTGTATTAAAATGCAACCGATTTCTGAATATTAATTTTGTATTCTGCTACTTATGGAATTTATTTATCAGTTCTAATAGTTTTTTTTTTTTGGTGGAATCTTTGGGCTTCTCTATATATATAGTATCATGTCATCGGCAAGTAATGACAATCTTACTTTTTCCTTTCCCGTTTTGGATGCCTTTTATATGGTTTTCTTGTCTGATTGCTGTGGCTAGAACTTCCAGAACTATGTTGAATATAAGTGGTGAAAGTGGGCATCTTGGATCTTGTTCCTGGTCTTAAGAGAAATACTTTTAGCTTTTCCCTATTGAGTATGATATTAGCTGTGGGTTTGTCATATATGGCCTTTATTATGTTGAGATATGTTCCCTCTATTCCCACTTTGCTGAGAGTTTTTTTCATAAATGGATGCTGGATTTTGTCAACCATTTTTCTTCATCTATTGATATGATCATATGATTTTTATTTTTCATTTTGTTTATTTGTTTGTATCATGTTAATTAATTTGCAGATATTGTATACCAACTTTGCATACCAGAAATGGATCTCATGTGATTGTGGTGTATGATCTTTTTAATGTACTGCTGAATTCTGTTTTCTATTATTTTGTTAAGGATTTTTGCATCTATGTTCCTTAGGGATATTGGCATATTGTTGTTGAGTTGTTGCTATTTTTATCATTTTTTTTGTTTGTTTGTTTTTGTTTTTGGTAATGTCTTTGTCTGGTTTTCAAATCAGCCTAGAAGTTGCCTCGTAAAATGGGGTTCGGAGCTTTCCCTCCTCTTTAATTTTTTAGAATAGTTTGGGAAGAGCAGGTGTTAATTCTTTTTTGGATGTTTGGTAAAATTCACCTGTGAAGCCATCTGGTCTAGGACTTTTGTTGGTTTGGAGCTTGTTGATTACCGATTAGATTTTGTTAGTAATAATTTGTTCAGATTTTCTGTTTCTTCTTGCTTCAGCTTTGTAAGATAGTATACATCTAGGAATTTATCCATCATTTCCAGATTGTCCAATTTTTTGGCATATAGCTGCCTGTAGTATTTTCTTAAATTTTTTTGTGTTTCTGTCATGTCTGTTGTCACTTCTCTTCTTTCATTTATATATATGTATGTTTAATTTGGATCCTTTGTCTTGTTTTCTTTAAGAGTTTGATTAAAGATTTGTCAATTTTGCTTATCTTTTCAAAAACCAGCTCTTGCTTTCGTTGAGCTTTCATATTGTTATTACTGTTTAGTCTCTATTTCATTTATTTTCATTCTGATCTTCAGTATTTCCTTCCTTGTATTCATTTTGGGCTTTGTTTGCTGTTCTTTTTCCAGCTCCCTTAGGTGTAAAGTTAGACTGTTTATTTGAGATTGTTCTTGTTTCTTTAGGTAGGCTTGCATTGCTACAAGTTTCTTCTTGGAACTGCTTTCTCTGTGTCCCATAGATTTTGGGTCATGGTGTTTTTATTTTTGTTTGTCTCCAGGTATCTTTTGATTTCTTCCTTGATCTCATTGTTGGCCCATTCATTATTTAGCAGCATGTTATTTAGCCTCCATGTTTTTCTAGTTTTCTTTCTTGCAATTGATTTCTAGCTTCATAACACTGTGGTCAGAGAAGATGCTTAATATGATTTCAGTTTTCTTAAATTTTATTGAGACTTGTTTTGTGGCCTAACATGTGGTCTGTCTTGGAAAATGTTCCATGTGCACTTCTAAAAAATGTATATTCCGCTACTTTGGGGGGAAATGCTCTAAAAATATCAATTAAATCCATCTGGTCTGTATGTCGATTAACTCTGCTGTTTCTGTGTTGATGTTCAGTCTGGTAGATCTGTCCATTGGTGTCAGTGTGGTGCTACTGTCCCCTAATATGATTGTGTTACTTTGATCTCTGCCTTTATGTTGATCAGTATTTGCTTTATATATTTATGTCCTCCTATGTTAAGTACATAAATATTTACTAGGGTGATGTTTTCTTGTTCGACTGATACCTTTATTATTATGTAATATCCTTCTTTGTCTCTTATTATACTCTTCATTTTAAAGTCTATTTTGTCCAATATAAGTATTGCTACTCCAGCTTTCTTCTCATTTCCATTTGAATAAAATATCTTTTTTCCATCCCTTTACTTTCAGTCTGTGTGTACCTTTTTATTTGAGATGGGTCTCTTGAAGACAGCATATGCATGGGTCTTGTTTCATTATCCATTCAGCTCCCTTATGCCCTTTGATTGGAGCATTTAATCCATTTACATTTAAAGTGATTATTGATAGGTATGTAATTATTGCCATTTTATTATTCATAATTTTGATCTTTGTTAGTTTGTTTTCTCATTTCTTCTGCTTAAAGAAATCCTTTTAACATGTCTTGTAATACTGACTTGGTGGTAATGAATTCCTTTAGTTTTTCCTTGTCTGGGTAGCTCTTTATCTATTCTTCAATTTTAAATGATAACTTAGCTGGATAGAGTGGTCTTGGTTGTAGGTCCTTATTTTTCCATCACTTTGACTATTTTCTGTCAGTCCTTTCTGGCCTGCAAAGTTTCTGCTGAGAAATCAGTTGATAATCTTGTGGGAGCTCTCTTGTAAATAACTAGTTGTCTTTCTTTTTGCTGCTTTTAGGATTCTCTCTTTGTCTTTAAACTTTGCCATTTTAATTGTGATGTGTCCTGGTGTGAGCCTTTTTGGATTCATCTTACTTGGGACTCTCTGTGCTTCCTGGGCTTGTATGTCTATGTTTTTCACCAGATTAGGGAAGTTTTCAGTCCTTATTTTTTCAATAGGTTTTTGATCACTCGCTCCATCTCTTCTGGTACTTCTGTGATACAAATGTTGTTACTCTTGATATTGTCCCACAAGTCCCTTAAATTATTATCATTGTTTTTTATGCTTTTTTCTTTTTGCTGTTCCAATTGGGTGTCTTCTGCTACCTTGTCTTCTAAGTCACTGATTTGGCCCTCTGCTTCATCTTATCTGCTGTTGATTCCGCTTAGCGTATTCTTCATTTCAGTTGCCATATTCTTTATTTATGATTGGTTCTTTATTTTATGGTTTATATGTCCTTCTTTATGCTTGCTATCTCTTTGTTGAAATTCTCACTAAGCTCCTTAAGTATTCTTAATATCAGTGTTTTAAACTCTGTCTCTGGTAGTTTGGTTGCCTCCATTTCATTTAGTTTTATTTCTGAAGGCTTCTCCTATTCTTTTTTGGGGGACATGTTTCTTTGTTTCCTCATTCTGGCTGCCTCTCTGTTTTTGCTTCTAGGTAGTAGGTAGATGTCTTACGTTTCTCAGTCTTTGCTGAGTGGCCTTATGTAGTTTGTGTCCTGTGTGGTCCAATGGTTCAATCTCTCTGATCTCCTGTGCCTGTGTTCCAGGAATGTCCCTTGTGTGTGCTGTGTGTGTTCTCCTGTTATAGTTGAGCTTTGATTGCTTTTGGCATGTCAGTGGGTATGATTGACTGCCAGGCTGACTGACTGTGAGGATTGGTTATGCCCACCATGTACGGGCTGCTGTGTGGGGGCTTGCCCTCCAGAGGAGGATTGACCCCTCCATGGGCTCTTGTGCTTGTTGAGACCCCCCTTTGGGTGTCTCTTTGTTCAGTTAGCTAGGTAGTGCTCTGGTGTGAAGCTGGCCTTTGGGTGTGTTGTTTCTGGTATCTTTTGGGAGGGCATCTCATCAGGCCAATTTTAACATTGTCTGTTATCAGCCCATGGCTACCCGTAGGAGCCACAAAACAATATGTCATTGGCTGCTACCTGTGCTGGACCTGGAGGCATGTGGGGGTGGCCTCACTGTGAACCAAGGTGAGTTTCCACCAGTATTGGGCCTGAAGCAGCCTAGCAAAAGGTTCAGGGCCCCCTAGACCTATTGCCACATACTGGCTGCCTATCAGGCCCAGCCATTGAAAGAGCCTCTTTAGGGGCACAGCTGGCTTATTGACCCGGTGTTGAAAGTGTACTTGGCAACATAGCAGTAGCTGGGCAGGGCTGAGTCCCAGGGAGCCACAAGGTGTGGCCAGTGGTTTTTATAAAGTTAATGCCAATTCAGTACTTATATCAGTGCTTGGCATCTGTGACCACTTTGCTTAGTAACTTGAGAACACTGCAACCAGCCACTGCTCACCTGGGGACTGTGCCTGGCCTATGACCACTTCACAAAACACCTTTACAGCACTGCAGCCAGCCACCACTTGCTGCAGGCATTCAAATCCCTGAGAGCTGCCTAAGAGTGGCTGTGGAAGAGGTTTTGGGTCACTGTCCACCCCCAAAATCTTCCTGGGCTGTTGTAGGTCCTCTGCTGCTGCAAAAGACTTCTGGAGCTTGTGGAGCATGGCCCGCCACCCATATGCTCAGACCTGGCAATGCAGGTCTAGGTTCCAGGGAGCTTAGGGATGTATTCAGTGGTTTCTAAAAACTCAGTGCAGTGTTGGCTCCCATACCAGTGCTGGGCCTGTGACCACTTTGCAAAAATGCCCTGAGAACAGCGCGGCCAGCCACAGCCCATCTCAGACCCACAGGTTCCCGTGAGCTGCCTAAGAGACTATGTGGGGCAGGACATGGGTTACTGCCCACCAGCAAATGTTTCTCAGCTCCCTGAGGGCCCGCAGCCATGGAAAAAAAAGTTTCTACTGCCTGTGGGGTGGGGACAGCTGCCCAGCAGTCAAGAGTGTCCCAGGTGATATAGCATCACCTGTGCAAGGGGCAGGGACCCTGGGCATTACCAAGGCAATGCACACATGTGGATTCCACCAGATCAATGCAGTCCCAGACTTGGCCCTTTGGGGGCGGACTTAACACTGAAAAGGGGGCCCCTTCCAGTAGGCCACACCTGTGTTAGGCTCTACACAGGGACAACAATGGCTCCTGTCCCTCTAGCTCCCACCTAGAAGCCACACAACCTAGTCCTTCTCTGCACATCCCTTGGCCTCCTGAACTGCCATCCTTCCACCAGAGACCAGGTGAGTGTTTGCAAGTGAGTGAGTCTGTGTGCAGGCTCTGTAAGAGGGTGTCTAGGTTTACAGCCACCCTTTGCCCCACCAGGACAGGCAGGCAGAGTCCTCGCTGATTTTCACTGCTAGATACCATGGGAACTCCTTTTCTCATCAGCACAGGACCCCTGAGAACTGGGCGTGGGGCTGGGACCTCTCCCTCTTCAGGGGGACATCAGAAACTGAGGTGTTCCATCCCAGCATTCAGTCACCATCCATGGGCTTGGGGTCAACCCATTTCATGTCCCCCCCACTACCTCACCAGTCTCAGTGTGGCCTCTTCTTTATATCCTTAGTTATGGGGTTTCTGTTCAAATAGTCTTTGGATGTTCTATATTTAATTTGTTCTATAATTAATTTGTATTATAATTTTGGTGTGATTCTGGGATGCAGTAGGCATAGTGTTTATCTAATCTGTTATCTTGGACCCAATTGAAAATAACATGTACTTTTATTTAGGGAAGCCAACAAAGTAATAATTCTTTAATTTTTGTTACCATTTTTTTTTAAAGATTTTATTGGGGAGTTGGGGGAGGGGAACAGCGCTGGGGAATCAGGAAAAGGGGAACAGGCAAGTTGCTGTTGTTTTGTTCTTCAGTCTAGTTGTGGAGGACGTTGCTTCACTGGCCCAAGCTGGCACCATCACTGCGCTCTTCCCGGGCGAGGCAGATCTGTCGTCGGCTTCCAGATGGCTGCTCACAGCGGCTGCTGGCCACTCACGCTGGCTGCCAACTACACATGGTAGCTTATGGCAGTCCACTGTAGCAAGGGACTGCAGCCTACGCCGTCACTGGCGACCCAGAGCAGCCCAGTCCCAGGCCAAGCTGCTGTTCACCATCTTAGCTGCAGAGGGCCAGTGTCACTGGCCTTCATGTGGGATCTGAACTGAGGCCCTCTGGCATCCCAAGCCAGTTTTTAACCAATGCGCCACTCGGCCTGCCCTACAATATTTTTTATGTCTATAATATTCCACATAATATTAATTGCTCAGAGATTACATATGATCTAAAATCAGCATTTTTAAAAAGATGCTAAAGAAGGGCTTTTAAACATGTCCAATTTCCTTTTCTGAAATAAATAATCATTAAAGGTCAATACTTTTTTTTTGCCACATGTAAAAATTGTATGTTATTGTGGGAGTAGTTTTATTGATTTGCTGGGCAGAACATGTTATAACCAAAAATTTCTTGTGTTCTCCAAAACAGCCCAAAATATATAAAAATGTAAATATACTTGTCTCATAAAAATATAGATTAAATCAAATGTTTGGGCCATGAAAATTCCTATTAAAATTAGAAATGAGATGAAATATTTAAAAATATTCTTATAATATTTATTATTTCCTGGAATTCAATATATATATTGAATATACATGCATATATGTATAGTTGTCAGAAAAGTCATGACATATTTTTTCTATTTTTTTTTAAGATTTTATTGGGGAGTTGGGGGAGGGGAACAGCATTGGGGAATTGGGGAAGGGGAACAGATAAGTTGCTGTCCTTTTGTTCTTCAGTCTAGTTGTGGAGGATATCGCTTCACTGGCCCATGTT
>NW_017731937.1:503924-685223 GCF_001890085.2 Hipposideros armiger
AAAATGTCCTGTTAAATAGTTTATCTAATTTACTTAATGAAGGAAATATTCTTCAATAAGCCCTTTATATAGACCTTGAAATGACATGTGGACTTTTAGCTTTTAATACCATTTTTTTTTTACCCAAACTTGCAAACTGTCTGAATCAATGTTATTTTTAAAAATATGTTGATTATAATGTTATTTGAGTAGATTGCAGCTTTCTGAAGTCAGAAAATTTGTTTTGTTATCCCAGCATCCTTAGCAATTACCACAATTCTTAGGACTTAACCTATTCAGTCTATTGAATTAATGTTTTTCTTTATGAAGTATTTTTAGAATATGTACATCTTATTTAATATATTGGATTTTTATTGTTCAAATGGAAGCATTTCTTTTCAGTTTCCTAATGTAGCACCAATAATTTAAAATACATTAACAAATAAGAGATAAATCAACAAGTTATTTACTGCCTATATAAAAATGAAATACAAGTTACAATGTCTTGTCTACTTGGGGAAAATTTTGTCTTTGACTTGGGGAATTTTGTCTACTTGGAGACATATTGAATAATGACATTGCTTAGTAAAGATAAATTGGGCTAAATTAGGAAACCCTTGAGACTGAGCATGAAATTTAAATTTAGTGAGGTAGACTATGAAATTCATTTTAGGTCTTTATCATGGGTTTAAGTATGATAACCTCAGGATTTAGAATAAATGGGCCTCACTACACTATGAAAAACCCTTGAAGAATGATAAGGCTGAAGACAAGGAGATCAGCTGAGACACTATTGCTATAATTCAGGTGTGAGCGGTATGGTGGAAATGTGAATAGAGAGACGTAATAGAAGATATTTAGCAGGAAATGTTGGTAAGAATGGAAATAGGCCAAGGAGAAGCTGAATTAAAAAATTCAAGCTCGTCTGACTGACAAAAATACCTTGAACAATGAAGGCATGAGGGAAAGGAGACTGGAAAATTTGGTGACTGGTTTTAGGCTCATTAAATTTGAAATGACAGTAGGGATTCAAAACATCCACATGGAAATATATACAGCAGTTAATTTAGAAATCTGAATGACAGTGCAGAGCTAAATCTATTTTTTTGAGCATAATCAGCAATAAAAGAGTAGTTGAAGTTATGCTAAGGGAGCATGCTGTGGAATTATGTAGATACAGAAGAATAGAATCACATTGAATCCTATATATTGAAAATGAGACTAGGAGAAGTATCAACCTGAGAATAAATAAGAGAAAGTCAAAGAAGAAAAAGAAGAACCAGATTAAAGCAGGAGATAAAGAGGGTAGAGAGAGTTTCAAGGAAGGAGCTATAACTGTGGTGTGCAGAAGCCTCGGTCTATCAGCTCAAGAGAGCAGATTGTTACATTTTCAGGAATTTTATAAGTCAATTTTTAAAAACAGCCATTTAAAAATTGAGATTATATTAAATCCAGGTATATAAAATATGTTAAAAACAAATATAATAAATACAACATGTTACTTTCCAACTACTTTACTACATTTTGCTGTTATCCATACTCTTAGATCATTTATATATATTATATCTGTATGGTGGAAATATTATATCATGGTGTTCCATTCAATTATCTATCGCTTCCCAACTCAACATGCAGTGAGGTCACATTGGTAGCTTGAAATTAACAATGTAGGAGTATTTACTCCATGAAAATGGCAAGGACTAAAATTCAGGCCCAGTTTATCTAGGGGGTTAGGCAAAGGATTGGCCAACTACATCCTTTGGGCCAAATCCAGTCCATTGCTTGCTTTCGTACATAGTTGCATATTATACACAGTTCAAGTTTTATTGAAATACATACACACCCACTTGTTTATATACTTTCTATGGCTGCTTTTGTATTATAATGGCAAAGAGGAGTAATTGTAACAGACTATGTGGCTCATATAGTCTAAAATATGTACTATTTGTCTTTTTACCAAGGAAGTTTTCCTACTCCTCATCTACATATAAGAAATTGATGGAAAACATATAAATGCTGCAGATTACACTTAAAAATGTGTTGTAGGTATAGGTGATACATTGTGAAAACCACAAGAATTTGAGAAAATATTCTACCAGTATTTGCAAACCATTATCTGACTTAGCAAAAAAGTTGCCTACAGTATTGACAAATCTGTGTTGTGACATATGTCTCTGTTTTGACATTTTTATTTTACTCAAGAACATAAACAAAAATATGAACTGATATTCACGTTAGAATTTCACCCATTTGTCAATTTCAAATATGGATTGGCTATAGATAACAACAGTTCAACAAAAATCAACAAAACATTCTGTGAGAATCAATTAGCTACAGGGAATTTTCAATAGAGAACATTGTATATTATATTATTATTTGCAAATTGTATGCTATGTAGCTTTTATGTCAGTAAAATTTCCAATAGTTATATATACATGTATTACTTTTTATTCAGAGACCATGTAGTGAAACATTTACCAGTACAGTACTCTACAGCAGTTTTAGAAGCTATGGAGTTTTAGAAAATAAAAACAAGAAAAGCTCCTTACATTTAAGAAGTATTAGTATATTTGTCATTCAGGAAACTATGAATTGGTTAAAAAAATTCTTAGAGCAATTAACTGCATATTTTATTTCTTTTGTCTTTTACTTGCTGAACAAACATTTAATTGATTACCTGCTCTTTACTAAGCATTATGGTAATTGACGGATATACTTTGAAGAATTATGTAAAGACACAGCTTGTTTTGTGGCGTATAGAGTCTGATGTAGAATTCAGAAGATAAAAGAGTAAATATATAAACAAACATATAATTTACAAAATTATATAAACAGACTATAGATTTAGTGAATAATTAAAATGAGATGAAATTGGCCTTCTTGAATAGGGCACCCAGGAAGGCCTCTCTGCTATTTCAGCTGAAGCAGAGCCTGGACTGGGAGATTGTGCCTGGAAAAGGGAACCTCCTGTACAAATATCCTGAGGACTTAACATTTTTTTAAAAAATTACCCCCTTGCAATAAAAAGGTAATAACTTTGAATTGCTTCATTAATTATAAAAGAAACTAAAATTTAAATAATATTACTAGGGATATAGGCAGTTACTTTCCTCTAAAAACCTCAAAGTTAATCATGTGTGGAAGTTAATTTCCCAAGTTTCCTTTTAAAGCTAGTGAGGAATTCTCTTTATGTTTACATATGACGACCTTCATTAAGGCTAAGAATTTCTTCATTTAGATTTTGGCTTTATTTGATGCTAATACGTTACGTCAGGTTGTTTCTCAATATTCTATGTCAAAGGAGGAGAATTCTTTTTCTTTCTTCACTTATGTGTTCCTGAATCTCTAAACCATGCTTAGACTCAGACAGGGAGGCATTCACATCCTTATCCAATTTGAATTTTTTCTTAATTAATCAGAACTCAGAGCTAGAATATGTTCTTTAGTTTCATGAAAACACTGAGTTAAGTTCAGCATTTCTGTGGAAAAATCTACCTTGTGAGAAAAGATTAACTGCAATTTCTTTTCTTCTTAAATTCTTTTTGCTATTTTTTTTTAACAAAAGTTTAACTCAGGTTTAATAAGTTCTTCAAGTGATAAAGACTCAAGCTAATATATGTGAATATTTTGAAGTGTTGACTGAAATATCCACCTTACCATCACTTCCTCCCTTCTCTGTCTGATCTCATTCTCTCACTTTAAACTTTTTTGATTTCCTTTTCTTGGGCCTTTGAGACTCTTTATTCCATTGCAGGCATTCAGGAATTAGTAATTTGATGTTATCATTAGAGGTTTAAAAGAAAAAAAAAGACAGCAAATCCTTGGCTTTTAATCTCAAAAGCTTCACTTCCTATGCAAGAAGGAAGTATTTAATTAGATTTGTTTTGGGTCCTAAATTTTCCCCACTCCTGTCAAGAGCTCCTGTGAGCTGTAGAGGAGAGTAGAACAAAAGAGGAAGAAAGATAGCTGAGCCCATGTTCTGCTTCTATTCCCCACCCAGGGTTATTTAAAAACAGGGAGAGAAAGTATTGATAAAATCTCCAAGATAAATTTGGATATCTGAAAGTAGACGACTGAGTGGGAGCAGACTTTGCCACCCCAAAATATGGGATAATTGACTATTTTAAGCTAGTTATTTTAAAAAACTAAAGATTTAGGAGAAACCTTTGGCCTTCCCCCTAATTGACTAAAAGGGATTAAGATAGAGGACTTGCTCCAGGAATGAAGATACCAGATCACTATAGTTTAATAGGAACTAGTGTGTGATAGACAGGGAGGAATCTAGCAAGGTCCATATGTTCAAAGTGCTCCTGTGTCCCACTGTCTCCCCTTTCTCTTTTCCTTAGCTCCAGGATGCTGGCCTCTAAGCCGCCACTGTCCGATGTGCCCTCAGGTCTCATATTCTTAGGGCACCCCACATGTACATAGGCATTAAATGTGGCCGTTTTCTCCTGTTACTCTGTCTCATGTTCATTTGATTATAACCCAGCCAGAAAAAAATTTAGAAAGGTGGCAGAACAATTATTTTTTTCACCCATACAGGGGACTAGTTTTGAGACTTCAGCAGGATTTATTTTTATTTTTATTTAAAGATTTTATTGGGGAATTGAAGGAGGGAACAGTGTTGGGGAATCGGGGAAGGAGGACAGATAAGTTGCTGTCCTTTTTGTTCTTCAGTCTAGTTGTGGAGGGTGTCACTTCATTGGCCCATGTTGGTATTGTGATCATTGCTCTCTTCCTGGATGAGGCAGATCGTTTGCCAGCCATTGGATGGCCACTCACGGCGGCTCACAGCAACTCACACCCGCTGCTGGCCGCTCACGCTGGCTGCCGACCACTCATGGTAGCTTATGGCAGCTCACTGCAACCCTGCTGCAGCCTACACCGTCGCCGGCAACTCTCCTTAGCCCGGCTCCAGGTCGAGCTGTTGTTCACCATCTTAGCTGTAGAGGGCGCAGTGTCACTGGCCCATGTGGGATTCTAACCGGTGGCCCTGATGCTCAGAGCTCGCGCTCCCAAGCCAACTCTTAACCAACGAGCCACTTGGCTGGCCCTGGCTTTATTCTTGAAGATATTTTCCATATTGACAAGGGAGTAAGTCCTGAGGGCCTTTTGTGGTATCCAAGAGAAAGTTTTGATAGAACTTTAGGGTCTTTGTGACTTCAGGGAAGCATGGGAAAATAGCTAACATTTTCCACTGCTTTAAAAAAGGGTGCAAAATTGGCAGAATGAGAGAACCAGCAGTCTAAAATGACTTCTCAGTTTTGGTTGTTTGATCAACTGTAGACCATGGAGTGATGTGTGAGTCTCAGAGGTTAGCAGTGGGGATGAATGCAGAAACAGAGATGAGGAGAGGCAGAGGCTGTCTCAGCAGATCACAGTGTAGTGCCGAGGGCAGCCACAGGCCAGGCTTCCCCTCCTGGCCTTCTTTCTGCAGATAAGCCCCTGAAAATTAGGCACCAGGTTGAGAAGAAAGAAAAAGAAGAAAGTCTGAATGAACTACACTTAAACCTGAAATGCAGGGAATGACTAAGATTCCCTTTTCTGCCATTAGGCAGGACAAGGCTTAACATTCGTTTATTCAACATATATTTATTGAAAAATTCCTACGTGCCAGCCACTGTTCTAGGCGCTTGATATATACAGGGGGCAGGGATCTATGCCCTCATGGGGCTTCCTTCTAGCAGGGTGACACAGACAAAAGCAGCTGGGTGAGTAGGATGGTGTGAGAGAAGATGGTCAAAGTAGGTCTCATTTGGGGGGTAAGATATGGGCAGACAGAGGTGAAGAGGTTCCGCTAACCTGGCATTTTGGGGAAGAATGTTCCAGGAAGAAGCAAAAGCTAGAGCAAAAGCCCTAGAAAAAAACAAAGTATAGGGGAGCAGTAGGAGAGGAAGTGGGGGCCGGATTGTTGGGGCTTTTCACTCATTTATACAGAATTTGGTTTTTCTGTTGAGTAAAATAGGATTGCATTACAGTGTTGAGAACAAGAGTGAAGCAATCTGATTTGCCTTTTCAAAGGGTCAGTGTTCCTCCTGTGGTGAATATAGATTGAGGGCGCACGTGGAGGTTCAGTGGGAGTGATTAGGAGGTCATTGCCCTAATCCAGGCAAGGAATGACAGGGGCCATCATGAAGATAAGCACAAGTGATTTGATTCTGAATATATTTTAAAGGTGGACACAACAAAATTTCCTACTGGACTGGATGAATTATATGAGAGAAAGGGAATAGTCAAGAGGACTACAAAATTTTCTATCCTGAGTTACTGGAAAGATGCAGTTGCAACCCAATTAGATGGGGAAGGCTACCTGATAAACTAGCTTGGTGTTGTTGGGAAAGAGCAGGAGGTTTTTCTTGGATATATTAAATCTGAGATCTATCTGGCAGCTGACTGAAATATTGAGCATGCAAATAGATAATGAGTCTAGAAGGATCTTGATTGGAGATATTAGTTAAGGAGTTTTCAGCGTGGAGATAATATTTAAAGTCATGGGGCTGAATTAAGGGCTGGTTCCCCATTAATATGTTTGAGTAATCTTCTAACAGACCTCCATCATGCAAAACACAACAATAAATTCTGAACAAAATACCGAAAGAACTACTCAAAGTTTCTGAGGCGTTAACAAAGTAGGCAGATTATAGAGAAACGCTGAAACTTGTGAGAAGTAATTGACATTGAGTGAGTTTTTGAATTTTACAGTTTTTAGCTTGAGTTCCATCTTCAGTAGTTTCTGCAAGGAATGTTTTAAACTCCAGTATAAAAACTTAAGATTCTCTGGCCTGAAGAATCAGAAGACAGAGTTTGGGGGCAACTTCAGAGAATAGAAAGTGAATGTGGAAACAGAGCCAGAGAGGGGAGCCCCACTCTCTGTGTATAAACTCTATCATATCTCTGGCTGACGCTTGAAACATACATGACTGAAAATATTTTATCTAAGGACAAAATAAGCAAACTGACATTTGAGCTATCTCTGGCGAGACAGTTTGTAGTTTGAGTCTAATTAAATTAACTATGTAATGAAACAAATATTCTATTCTTTGGAGGAATAAATAAAATATAGAGTCCCCCAACATAATATTTACAATGCTCTTAGTATAAACTGAAATTACTCAATGTATGAAGAATCAGGAAAATATGACCATTCTAAAGAGAAATAGCTATCAATGAAAACTAACAGAGATAATGCAGATGTTGGAATTAGCAGACAAGGATTTTAAAGTAGCTGTGTTAACTGTACTCAGTGAGGTAAAGTAAGTATACTTATAATGGATGAAAATATAGAAAATCTCAGCAGGAAAATATAAACATTAAAAAAGAATCCAGCAAAAATTCTAGAACTAAAAACCACTGTATCTGAATTAAAGAATTATCTGGATGGGCTTAACAACACAATGGAGATGACAAAGGAAGAATGAACTTGAAGAAAGATCAGTAGAAATTATTCAGTCTGGAAAACTAACTAACTAACTAACTAACTAACTAACTAACTAACTAACTAACTAAAACTGTTTAGAAATTTGAACAGAGATTTAAGAATCTGTGGACAATATTGAAGGGTCTAACACAACTGTAATTAGAGTCCAGAAGAGAGGAATAAGAATGGACTAGAGAAAATATTTAAAGGAAAAAATGTCTGAAAATTTCTTCAATTTGATGGAAGGTACACTATTGCAGATTCAAGAAGCTCAGCAAACCCAGGTTAAGACAAATATAAATCAAAATACATCTGATCACATCACTGTTAAAGTTCTGAAAACCAAAGGTAAAAAGAATATCTTGAAGGTATCAAGAGAAAAATAAGCCATTACCTGTAGGGGAATAACGATTCATAAAATTACAAACATCTAATCAGAAACCATCTACACCACAACATGATGGGACAATGGGTTTAAAATGCTAACACAAAGTCCGGGAACTACGGAAGAGCACTAAGAAAGTAGGTTGAGAAGAGGAACCAAGAAATTGGGGGAAATGAGAGAGAAGAAAAACTGAGTGGGAAGCATGCTGGAAAACGTACCAAGAAGGAGGGAATGCTCAGCTGTGTCAAATTCTGCCATTGTGTCCGGGGCAGAGAACTGGACATTGGATTAACCAACAAGGATGTCAGTAATCATCTTGACAGAAACAGTTTTGATAGAATGTAGCTTAAAGCTTGACTGAAGTGGGTTTAAGAGAGAATGAGAGAAAAGGAAATTATAACTAAAGGCAACACTTTCAAAAAGTTTTTCTAGAGCCGGTCCAGTTGGTGTGTTGGTTGAGTTGGCTTGGGACGCCAGCTCTGAGCAGCAGTGTCATACCCTGGTTCATATGAGGGCCAGTGACATTGCGCCCTCTACAGCTAAGATTGTGAACAACAGCTCCACCTGGAGCTGGGCTGCCATGAGTCACCGGCGACAGCATAGGCTGCAGTGGGGCTGGCCGGCAGCTGGCTTGAGCTTTCGTGTGCTGCCGTGAGTTGCTGTGAGTGGCCGTCCAATGGCTGGCAAGCGACTGCTTCACCTGGGAAGAGTGCAATGATAATACCAACATGGGCCAGTGAAGCGACGTCCTCCGCAACTAGACTGAAGAACAAAAGGACAGCAACTTGTCTGATCCCCTTCCCTGATTCCCCAATGTTGTTCCTCTCCCCCAATTTCCCAATAAAATCTTTTTAAAAAAAGAAAGTTTTCCTGCATAAGGAGGAAAGAAATGGAGTAGTAGTTAATGTGGAGAGTAGAGTCAAGAGAAGGTTTTGTTTTGCTAACATGCTAATTAGCATAATCTAGTAAAAAGCAAAACAAAGTGATAATTTGAATAAAAATGGAGAGTTTGTCCAGTGTTATCAGGTTCATAGAAGAAGAAAACCAAAACAGCCAGCTGAATTAGAATAAAAAATCATACACATGAATATGTGACTTAAATTCTTATATCACCTACATATTGGGTGAAGCTCTGCTCTCCAGACTTTGCTATACAATTTGGTTATTTGTCAATGCAATATATTTAAAAAGCATATCCGCTAAAAATTATGTAAAATGCTATATGATTTTATAGAGGGGTAACTTTGATTTATTCTTTTGTGTTTTTAATTTATGGGCATTCCTTAAATTATAACAGAATTTTTTTCAAAATTGGTTTTTAAGTTATTTTAAAACTCCAAATGCATTTTTCTAATAATATTAATATAATGTGAGGTATGTGTTTAACCTGGCTAGTCCCAAAAATCCTATAAAGTATTTGAATTGTGATACTGAAAAGTCTGAAGTCAGCTCTTCAGGCTTTTATGTCTAAAGAAAAACTTATTCTAATTTCCAACCCAAGGTTCTGGAACACAGCTCCCATTATGAAGTGGGCTTGAAGGTGGGAGTGGATGCACAGCCTCCTGTTCACACTCCCCACCCTCATCTTCCAGCAGTGAGGGTAGGACATTAAGGTTCTCATGGCATCAAGGATTTAAGCAGTGGGATAATGGAGGTCATGGACATGTATTTCCTCACCAGTGAAAATTAAAGGACTATCCAGGGGTCACTACAGCTATAGTGATGAGATGGGAATTTCAGCAGTTAGAGTGTGTTGGTGAGTTCTTGGCTACAGGCTACTCATATACATATAAGGGCATGTTAAAGTCTTTCTGTGCTGTTTAAGATTGTGTGTGTGTGTGTGTGTGTGTGTACACACACGTGTGCTATTTTAGTATATACTTGAAAGCTTTTTGACTTGCAAACCCATCTAAAAATTGTCAATAAATAAACTTTTGTTCAGATGTTTGATTTTATGATGAAGAGATAAATGACCCCTAATAAACTAAAAGCAGATTTTTTAAAATCTAGTATGTACAGGAAAACCCCACTTTCTATGCATTCTCACCCACAAGATTGTACAATGATAACGATGTGTGTGTTTAATGATGATGCTCAGGGCAGGGAAAGAATCCTGAAGGGAATTCTGAATCATTATTTATTTTCAGCTTGGATTCAGTATTTTTTGTAAGTCTTTGAACATGGATAAAACATATAATTCTTGGGTAAAAGGAATGTTAACCAGAACAGCTCCTAGTGATGGGGATGAGAATTTATGGTTGTTTCCCTAAGTGGAGAGACATTTTATTTAGACCTATTCAAGTAATTTTTTTTTTTTTTACTTTTGATTTTCTGGGTTATCACTATAATTGTCTCATGCACTATTTTTTACCTATCTTGAAATGTAAAGCTGATATTTTTACATATACTTGGGACTTTAAGAATTAGAGGTGCATTCACCTATATGTGAAGACACCGATTGATTTTAAACTTGCTGATAGAATATATATTTTTTTATTTCAAATGCATGGGGGAGCACTTGAGATCAAAAGGTTTAGAGTTATTGTAATTACGATTCATTGAGAGTAAGAATTACAGCTAAGTAATTTTCTTCTCTTGTCTCAAAAGAAATGGGTACGCAGATGTACATTCTGAATACTTCCAGAGTCTTAATTGCCTGCCAGGAGGTAGTATTTAGGGGCATGATTAAATGGGTTAAGGAAGACACATCTATAGAAAGGAAACCTCTAAGTAAGAGGCAATGTTCTTGTTAAACTGCTTCTGAGATTGAATTTAAGATTTATATACAGCATTCATTATTTTTTAAAAAGTTGCCTGTGGTTTATATACATGCTATTAGCAACTGTATTATTCACAAATAGTATGTTTTATGCTTGTTCATTGGCATTGTTTGTCAAATCATAGTTGTGATTTCAAATCTCCTTACTTTTCACAAACTGTACATTCTTAGATACCAAGACTTCTTCTCTATAATCTTGTTCTTTTAAGATAGCACTGGCACTGTGCTCAGGAGGTTTTTGTTTATTTGTGACCTGTGGGGTTTTCTTAATCTCTTATAAACTTAATTGCCAATCACCAAGCTGGATATAATTATATTTTGGTGACTTTGTTAAGATTTGAAAGTTAATAGATAGCCTCAAATATTTAAATAACTGCTTGAGCCTTTTTAATTGGTACAAATCATATGTAATAATTCCACTTTGTCTAGTATGCCACCTGAACAGCTTTACCTGAGATTTGTATACTTCATTGATAGGGTTCAATGGTACATGATATTTATATGAGCCTTTATCTTATTGGGCTATATATGAGATAATCATTTTAATTATATTTTAAAGCTATCTATCAACTTCATAAACTAATATATTGGAAACACAGTTTGTATGTTGGATCAGCAAATTTAATATTTTGTATCAAATTTTGTTAGTCTTTTGTAAACATAGTAAAACTTGTATAGCCAAATGATTGTTCCTATTTTTTCACATTGCAAATTCATATGGACACATATATATATATTTTTCAATTAAAGTTATAGTATCCATGTTAAATTTATAAAAACTACCAAATGATTTCATATTTAATTATAATAAACAATTATTTGAAGATTTTTTAACTTGAATTGAATGATTTATTGATTTTCTACAATGAAAATAATCAAGATGCATTTGGAGGAATAATTGGGCTCACAGCTTATTTTCCTTTAAAAAAATCATGTTATAAAATGTGCATTAGATATTGACCTGAATCAGGATATAATACAAATTGTTATAACAGAAATTGTGGAAATAAAAAGAATTATAGGTAAGAAAACACTTTTTGGATTTTCTCATTGAGAAATAACCTTAGCATCCCAGATTTGAGCTAGCTAGGGATTTCTGAATTTGAATCCTGGTTCTGCAATGTGCCTGCCATGTGATATTGGAAAGTTATGAAACCTTTATGAACAGCTGTTTCTTCATCTGTAAGATGGGGAACTAAGTATAAAGACTAGATTAATTTTGTCAAATATTCAGCACCTGTTGCTATTTCATGAACACTCAGTAAATGATACCTTATTATTATTTCCACAGAAGAAATGTCATTACTTTTTAGCTGCCCTTTGATTATAACCAGGAATTATTACCAAGATTTGGCTTTAGATGACCTGGAATTATTTTCAATAACAAAAAAGTTCCCCAGTATATTAAGAACTGGCATTACTAATGTTATCCATAAGCATATTTTAGAACATGTAAATTCATTTTTCTGAAACGTAACTCCTTGAGTACATTTATTTGACTGTATACATTTTGGTATGTTTGAAAATGATGGTGATACTCTATATTACTCTTATATTAACATATTTTTATTCACTGCATTCTCTTTTTTAATAAATAGAGGATTATATAAAAATCACATAAGTCATTGGCTAGGCATTATTAAATCTAAGTTATTAAACTTAGATCATTCTCAGAATGCTTGCTTATATGTTGGTACAAATATGTTATTCTTGGTGTTTGTTTTGTTTGATAGTTTTTTTTATGATGTTTATGGTATGTGTGCATGTATGTCTCTTTTATTTTTATCAGCAACTAATATGCCATTATAAACAATCTTTGAAACAACTCTTTGCTATACCATTTTGTAGGTTAATTTGAGGGTTCTACATGACCTCTAAGCCATACTTTAGTATTGATGAGCATATATATACTCAGAACATTTTATGAAAAAGGAAGCAGAGTCATTTGCACATGTCTTACCTTATTCATTGTCAGGAAAAAGAAAAAGGGTGACAGCCATGATTAAAAAACAAAACTATGGGGCCAGCTGAGTGGCACGTTTGTTAAAAGTTGGCTTGGGACACCAGCACTGAGCAGCAGGGCTTCGGTTCCAGTCCCACATGAGGGCCAGTGATGCTGCGCCCTGCCCTCTGCAACAAAGATGGTGAACAACAGTTCACCTGGAGCTGGGCTGCCGTGAGTCACCAGCCATGGTGTAGGCTGCAACCCCTGCTGCAGTGGGCTGCCATGAGCTATGGTGAGTGGCTGGCAGCTGGCATGAGCTGCCCTGAGCTGCTGTGAGTGGCCGTCCAATGGCCGGTGACCGATCTGACTCAGCTGGGAAGAGAGCAATGATAATACCAACATGGGCCAGTGAAGCGACGTCCTCCACAACTAGACTGAAGAACAAAAGGACAGCAACTTGTCTGTTACCCTTCCCTGATTCCCCAATGCTGTTCCCCAATAAAATCTTAAAGGAAAGTAAAACAAAACAAAACTGTGTATAAATGACCCTGCTACATCCATTTGTTCTTGGAAACAGGTTGATAATTCTGTAGGTTGATAACTTTGGTGTTTATCATGCCCAGTTCCAGGAACTATGGGTATAGAATAGTCATTTATAAAGAATTTTCTTTTTTATGGGGAGCCACTAGCCATGTGGAGCTCTGAGCACTTAAAATTTGGCTTGTGTAGCTGAAAAATGGAATTTAAAATTGTATTTACTGTTAATTTACTTATATTTACATTTAAATAGTCACATGTGGCTAGGGGACGCCTTATCAAGTAGCACCGTTCCTGATTTATGAGCCATCTTCATATGTGGTTACATTTATGCCTTGGCTTGCTTCTGACAATGCTCCGGATACAAATGCCTTGGGGTGGCACATCCTTAAACCAATCCCCTCATCTTATGGACATGTCCCTTGCAGATGGTTGATTACAAACAGCATAATGGCAGAGATGAGAGTCAGATCTCCTGGTATTGTTTCCTAGTCTCAGAATCCCTAACAGGACATAATTTCTGATTTCCTTATGACAAGTGATTAACTTGGTAGATGGTGATAATGATATTCAACAATCACAATAATTAAGCTCCATATCCCTTCTGCAGTGTGCTGATAAGAAATGAGAAAAAGGAGACCGAATAAAGGGAACATCCTTTTATGACCAGTCTCTGCACCTTATCTGTCCAGTGAGTGTGTTGATAGAAATGGCCATACTCTTAATAAGCATTATCATTGGGCTTGGTTACAAATCATTTGCTGAATTTGTTATGTAAAAGTCGCTAATTTGAGAAAAACAATCCCATTTGATAAAACAGGACATTAATATCAAAATCCAGTAGGACACTTTTTAGAATTATTTTCTGATAATGAAATATAGACTGTTTTAATAATAGTTAACTCACATTGCAATGAAGTACACAGGATCAGTCACTTAGGGATCAAAGGGCCATTGCACATAAATTACTAAACAAATACCAAAGTCATCTAGAGGATGAAACAGGAAACTTGATGTCTTCTTTTCAGTTATATATTAGCTGTTTGATATTTTGTTCTTTTGCTAGAACAGAATATTAAACAGCAAACATATAAGAAGCAAATAAGTGCAATGTACCCTTCAGAGTTACCATAACTATGATAGAACACAAAAGAAATTGCCACCTATCTGCTTTCATTTTCCCAGTCTAGATTTCACAATGGATTTTTCACATTGGTCATATGGTTTTTCCTGTTACTAAGATTTATTTATGGAAGAATGCATGATAAGAAATACTGATCCCTGCCATTTCAATAATCATAATTTTGGCAATTTTTTGCAGGGTTATATTTTTAACTTTTCATGATTTCTAATCCTGAGTACTAGAGACTTTGTAGTACTATTTTAGTAGATACAAACAATATTTCTGCTAGAAATTGTAAGCAGGCTCAAATTTTATTTAAAAGGTACTTTTGCAATTAAGAGTAGTAAGCTGTTTACTATCTGTAGGGCCTCATCTTATGTTAAAAACTGTTCATAATATCCTGGTGATGCATATGAAATAATTCCTGTCACCAATAAAACTTCGTTTGTAGAAAGGACAAAGCTTTGAGCTTTAGATGTTTGTATATTTTGAATTTACCATGAAGGCATGTGCTTTTTATTTCCTTGAGACATTGTTTTAAAATCCTCTGTTTAAATTGTTCTTCTCTGAGCTTTAGTAATAATTATAGGTTCATATTGAGCAGCTCATCAAATCTTGGGCAGGAAACATCAGAAAAAACAACAAGAGAGATTTTGAATTTAGAAGAACTGAGCCCAAAATTGAGTTCAAAGTCAATTACATTAATAATTTTGGATCTATATTATCCAAATTGGAGATCTACATGGGTTTGATGTACTAATTTCTTTCTTGATAGGCAACTTTTTTTATCTTTGTAGGTAACCTATGAATATAAAACTGACACTCATTTAAATTTGCTATCTCCAGTTCCATTGGAAAGATCTCTGTTTAGAACTACAGGAAATAAGGTCAAGCATACACATTTCTCAAAATAAATTAATAATGAAGAGAGAGCTATCATTACCACATTGTAAATTATACAGTAAGTCATAGGTGATTTATTTAGTACCTTAAACACCTAGAAAATTTCACTAGTTGGCAGCAATTGGAAATGCATATTAATTGTATGCTCCATCCCACATCTGAAATAAAAGGAGAAAGTCAGGAATAGACTAATTCTAGTTTCCTTTGAATATCATATTTTAATTTCTTTTATGTTTCTTTAATCTTTTCAGCAGTGCTTAAGGATTTGGAAGATGTTGATTAAAGCATTTCCTCTGATTAATTATATTTTGGCTTTCAACTGTTTTATTTTATTTTAAAAAGAAGTGCACACACATTGTCTGGATTATAGGAGCATCTGCTCTTCCCAGTCTCTGCAAATATTTATATAAATCTTACTGCCACCCCATTCCCTCCAAGTTCTCACTGCTTAGCTAATCCTGATTGCATCTCCTCATTAAGTCATCTTCAGGATATGGAAACATAAATAAAACAGACTAACAGCCTACATTTCAGGGATGTTTGTGTGCATGGCTTGCCATTTAACTCATGTTATTAAATTCTCAGAATTCATTCTGAAATCATAGGGTTTTCTTCATCTCTCCTTTACTTTGCATCTGATTATTATGAATCTAAAAACTATTGTGGATATAGTAGCTAGGCCCTTATCAAGAGGATATAATATTTATTAAGCAAGGTCTATGTAATTAATATAACTGAAAATTTAGAATGTAGTAGGAGGTTTAAAGGTAACACACAATGTTGAATGTCTCCTATATTTGTTTTCCCTTTGGCTGTCTGTCCTTAGTATTTGTTCCTTCCTTTTTTATTTATCTATGTGCTAAGAGAATATTTAAAGGTAGTACCTCGCTGCAGGGATAGGATGTTAGTACATTCTGTAAAGATTGTCCTTCACCTAGGCTTCCCTAACTAATTACAGCTTTCACATGGGGACAGAACTTTTATCTGGGGTCTTAGCTTTATTTCATGCTTTGATACAGACCGAGAGACATCTATCTGACTTCATTTTACAAATTGTCCTTTGACCATGTAGTTTCTGTAGACAGAATGGTTTTTTTTTTTTTGATAGTAAATTTCTAAGACTGAGAATTTCTGTTCTTGCAGCTTTATGTAATTATGTTCAAAGGAGTCTGAATTAAAATGGAACAGATGTGTCCATCTTTAATTATGGTGTAACAAATTGTGTTACGCTAAGGCTTTATTAAGTGAAACGCTCATCTTTCTGTAATAATCGGTCAGACAGTTTCAAAATGATATCGGTGAACACAGTGTATTGCCTATTCTACTTAGACTTCAAAAGGACTGTTAAAACTCAGAGGCTATGCACGTAGAGCCAAAGAAACTCTGGAAAGATATATTTTTTTATTCCGAGTTAAATGAAAGCAATCATTAGAAACATATGATGGATCTTAATGTCACCTAAATAAAACAAAAAAGTTAACATTTGACTTGACAGATATATATATATCTAAGCAGTAGTGGGAATATTCAGTTCTTTGTATTGGAAAATACCATTTAAGGGTTTTCTGAAAACTCCTTTGTATTCCTTTGTGCAAATACTCTTTTATATATGAATGGTGAAAAAAGGTTTTTATTTTTTAATTTTTTTTTTTTACCACTTCTAAGTCAGTAAAACAAAATCCTGTCTCAGGAATTGACAAAACCCAAATTAGCAAGAATAATACTGATAGGCACAAATCCAGTGACAGGAGTTCTATCCCAATATTTTTATTTTTGTCGTTAGTATCACAATCCTTTCATGCTCAAGGACATCTTCAACTCCTTGTATATATTTTTTCTTGACATATTCTGTCTGCTCCATTATCAGCAACACCCTAATCCAGACTCCAATATCCTATACCCAGAGTATTGCAACAGCTTTCTAAAGGACTTTCTTGACAATTCCCTTTCCATTCTCTTTAGTTCATTGACAATCTGTGAAAGTAATAATTCTACTATGATACATCATTTCCTAAAATAGTGTAAAATATATAAATTTTCTATTATCATGGCTATCCTTTTAGGTTTGGTCTTTGAGATTTTCCATATTCTCTAAACACCTTCTCACTACTACTCAATAAACAAATGATTGGATCTTGCTTTCCTAAAGTGACTTCACTTTCAGTAACTAAGCACAGGTTCCTCCAAGCAGGGATATTAACTGCATCCCAACACACATGCCTTTATTCTCACCTCTAAGCTCTTTTTCTAGCCTAAGGTGCACTGGTAACTTTCTCATTAAAAACTTCCCCTTTCAATATTGTGCCTACCAATTTGTGCTTCCTAATCCCCTCACCTTTTCCCTCAACCCCACCCCCTCCTATCTAGCAACCATCAGTTTTTCCTCTGTATCTCTGAGACTATTTCTGTTTAGTTTGCTCATGTATTCTGTAACTACTACTTTGTTTTTACACCTGAAACTAATAATAATAATAATAATAATAATAATAATAATAATAATAAAAACAAAAACAAAAACAAAAACAAAAAAATGTCCCCTTTCTTGAGAGGCCATATTTTCCATGATGCCTTTTTCTTTTATCACTTTTATTTCTGTCTCTGAGTTGTCAGATCAGTTTTGATTCACACCCTAATTGTTTGCCAAACTCGGTTTGAGTCCCCATAAAGATCTTAATCTACTTGAGAAGTGAGGTCTTTTTCAGTGACTCAGCTATACAAGTAAGTATAAATTGGCTGATCAATTGGCACACTTTATTTAAGGAATTTATTTCTAAGACTGTTTTTGCATATATTGAGACGAGCAAGGTGCAGAAAGAGGAGATGGGCAGAAAAATTTTAGAAAAAAAATTTTATTGAAATGCCTATAAAATTGTTGGTCTTAAGGGAACAAGCACACTAAATTCAAAGAAGAGAAAAAAAATAGAGTAAACTTCACAGAACTGTAGTGAACACCAGATGTTAAAAGAGAATCATACCAGACTAGCCCTCTTCAGTTTTCATCTCTAAGAGAAGAATTAGAAGAAAGAACCAAAATAAACATTAAGAAACCATAGAGGACATAAAATGAGAATGCAAAGCTGTAGATTTCAAAACAGAAGACACACCCAGGGAGCCACTGTCAGCATGTCCCTTCACTATCCAGGGCTGCTGCTTGGCGTCCTTCTGCACCCCTAAGGATCTGCTGGTCTCTATCCTTTGTCTTTACCTTCCTTCTCCCAATAGACATGTACACTCACATTTTCAGGATCCAAGAAAGGGAACAAAGCTTGATTTTCTGAATCAGTCAGGGCAGCAGGATAGCTAATGCAGTTTGATACTTTCTTCAATCCTCACCACGAAACACTGGATTTTCATCCAAGGACTAAGAACACCTTTAACTCTGATGAATTACAAATAAGACAAGAACTAAAATTGAGTTACTTATCTAGTATTAGAAAATGAAGAAATGTTGATCATTGGGTTCATTTGTTTCACTAAGTGTATTTTTATGACTTGAATATATACAACAATATAGGATTCTTTTTATTTTTTAATAGCCAGTTTAAAGGACCATAAACCTCATTTATATTAAAAAGTGTAGAGATGGAAATTAAAACTAATATACTAGAGCGGGATGTTACAAATAAATGACATTTCATTAAACAAATACATCTGTCCTTGTAAATTAAATAATAAATGAAGTACAAAATGGACATGGCTTCAAAGATGTTGGTATCTTGTCTTTTATTTTTCTAATATCAAAAGTATTACAATGTTTATTGTAGAAAATTTGAACAGAAAGAAAAACATTAAAAAAAAGTACTCTTAATCTTATTCCACCACCTAGTGATAACCATAGCCAATATGTTGGTGAATATCTATCTTGCCAAGAAGTAGCTTTGTATAGAAAGACATTTTTCCCATTAAAAAGATGATATGACTTTATATGCTGTTTAATAAAAAGTTTTTCACTTAACAATATATAGTCATTTCCTATGTCAAATAATATTATAACATACTAAACCTTTTATGCCCTATATAAACAAACATTAAATGTATAATATATAGTTCCCATGTTCCCTATTAGAAGGCCAATTTATTTAGTTACAAAGCCTTATTTAAAAATCACATATTTTGACAAATACTAACTTTATTTTAAAGTGATAATTTAAAAAAATCTAGTATTTCAGGAAATGGACTTAATTTTTCATCATTGGAAACATTCTTTTGAATGATCAGCTTCTCAGAGCCTATCTATACTTTTGTAACTGTTTGTAGTGCTATTCGTGGAAATTTTATCCCGAGATATAAGTATTCATTTACCTAACATTAAACTTTTAGTATTTTTGCTAATCTCCATAATATAACCACCATTATATTGCTTTTATAAGTAATCTTGTTTAGCACAATAGCAACACTTGGAATTGTGTGGTGAGACTCTAGGACTAACTATTAAATATGTGTTAATTCCATTTTTAAAAAATTATTATTTCAGTCTTATTAACTCTTCAATCTCCTCTCTCTCTCTCTCTTTCTCTCTCTCTCTCTCTCTCTCTCTCTCTCTCTCTCTCTCTCTCTCCCTTTCTCTCTCTCCCTCCCTCAATAATCTATCTATTAAATATATTCACACATTTAACTAACACTGATGAAGTTAGTTTGGGGCTAATGTCTTCACCCAATCCCTAAAATGCTATTCAAGACAAAGAAATTGGGAAAGCAGCCTTTGAAAGGATTAATTTTAAGCTAACTCATTTGAGGGCTCATTTTAGAGAAAAGAAATTTACCTTATATTTGAGCGCGCAGGTTGTAGAAAAGGGGATGTGCGGGTCATGTAAAATATGTATTTGAAGGCTTTTTTTTTTGTTTAATTTTTTTTTAAAGATTAAAAAAAATTTTATTGGGAAATTGGGGGATGGGAACAGCACTGGGGAATTGGGGGAAGGGGAACAGACAGGTTGATGTCCGTTTGTTCTTCAGTCTAGTTGTGGAGGACGTTGCTTCACTGGCCCAAGTTGGCACCATCATTGTGCTCTTCCCAGGTGAGGCAAATCAGTTACCAGCTTCTGGACGGCTACTCACACTGGGTGCTGGCTATACACAGTAGCCCATGGCAACCCACTGCAGCAGTGGCTGCAGCCTATGTGGTCACCAGAGACTCCCAGCAGCCCAGCTCCAGGTTGAGCTGTTGTTCAGCATCTTAGCTGAAGAGGGCAGTGTCACTGGCCCTTGTATGTGGGATCTGAACTGGGGCCAGCTCTTAACCAATGCGCCACTCGGACAGCCCTTTGTTTTTTTAAATTGGGGAATTGGGGGATGGGAACAGCGCTGGGGAATCGGGGAAGGGGAACAGACAAGTTGCTGTCCTTTTGTTCTTCAGTCTAGTTGTGGACGATGTCGCTTCACTGGCCCATGTTGGTATTATCAATGTGCTCTTCCTGGGTGAGTCAGATCGGTTGCCGGCCTCTGTAAGGCTGCTGCTCACAGCATCTCTTGGCAGCTCATACCAGCTCCTGGCCACACACGGTAGCTTATAGAAGCCCACAGCAGCAGGGGCTGCAGCCTATGCCGTCGCCAGCGACTCATGGCAGCCCAGCTCCAGGTTGAGCTGTTGTTCACCATCTTAGCTGTAGAGGGCACAGTGTCACTGGCCCTCATGTGGGATCCAAACCAGGGCCCTGCTGCTCAGAGCTGGTGTCTCAAGCCAGCTCCTAACTGATGCGCCACTCGGCTGGCCCTGTTCATTTAACTTTTAATAAAAGTTTTTTATATTCCACAGACAATCAGAACTTAAAATAAAAACAACATTGAATCTGAAAGTGACTTTATAGTTGATCTAACCTAATTATTTTATTTTGTAAATGAAGAAATAGTGGGACCAAGAGGGTAAATGACCTTCTCAAGTTCTACATTTACAGGGAGACTTCCAATTAGGTAGGTTTCCTGGCAGACAATTTATTGCTTTTGACTCAACACCATATTAAAATGTAGACTTTTGTATAAAACAAGTTCATTCTAAACTTGTTTCATACATTTGCAGACGCATGTGAAGAACCAGTTCTAATAATACATTGTACCAGCCTAGTATACTCTACTTTGGGATAATTTCCCCTCAAGTTTGTATTTAGAGGTCCTACATTACTTGTTTTGTAAGACAATGAGCATAAACGTCTCTACCCTTTTTCTTGAGAAATACTGCCCTTTATTACCTGGATGGACACTGGTTCCTCTATCATACTTTCTTATGTAGGACAAATTACTCAGATTAAGCTTTTTTTGCCCTAGTCTCTCAGCCCCACATATCTCTGGATTCTGGAAAAGCATTCATTCATTTATTCGTTCAACAAACTTATGCTTATTAAGTCAACTGTGCTAGGCACAGGAGAAACAAATATTAAAAAGATACAATGTTTGATAATCACTAGTGCTATTCTCAATATTCCAATTCGTCTCTTTCTATGGTATGATTAAGTTGCATTTATCCACCTCTTTGCAATTAGATATGATTTTGTTACTTGCCTGTCACAATGTAGTCATCTGTGCTTGACTCTGCTGAGTATCATTTCCTTGCCGTGTAAACATAGAAGGACTATAAGCCCCTGAATGACAACAACAAACAGAGCTGTTTTGGCTCATGTTGGACAAACAAGTAGGATGAGAACATTAAGTTACTGGGATTTTAAAGATGGTTACCACAGCTTAATTTAGCTTATGCTGATTGATAGAAAGTCTTTGCTTTTAAGATCCCCTTAATTTAGTGGAGTAGAGATAATAAAGTATTTCAACTACACTGTAATCAGATCTATTATAAAAATATGCTTCTTTATGATGGAAGGACTAAGGACAGAATTTTATGAAGCCAATAAGAGAGCAAGCTGAGGAGACAGCCCTGATTTGAAATCTTGACTCTTCTTATCATTTAGCTGTATCTCAGTTACTAATCTTTCTAAGTCTCTCTTTTTATGTTATAGAATTTGGTAATAGTGATAGCTATCTCATAGGGTGGTTGTAGTAATTAGATGAGCTGCATGATAAGCACGCAAAAAGGGTAGCTGCTGCTATTATTATTATTACTATTTTCTAAATCTGTATTTGGTATAGAATGGGTGATACTGGTCTTACAAAGCTTCATATAAATGATGCTGAACAGAATCCTGAAAGTTGAGGAGCTGGGGAGTTGGTGAACTGTGAAAGAGGCATGTCAGAAAGAGGCATGGGTGAATGTTTGATGAGCAGATATTATGCATAGAGCACAGGTGAATGGTGAGAAGTGAAGCTGGAAAAGTAGACAAGAACTGAAGGAAAAAAGAACTACCCACCATGACTAGGAAGAAATGATTACCCTGATGGAAGTAAAAGCATAACATGCTTTAAGATCAAATCAACATTTTAGAAAAATCATTAAAGCAGTTGAATGGAAGAGGGATTAGAAGGAAATATGAGATTGGAAACAGAATGATCTGTAAAGATGTGACTGATGTCTTCCAGGAAGAAATGTGAGTAGAGTATATTGATCATAATTGAAACCATGGGTGTGTGTGACTTCACAAAGATGAATCTCTTGATGTCAGGACTGAGCCTAGCTATTGCTAACATTCAAAGGGCTACATGAAGCAAAGTGTTCTTGGAGAGAAGAAAGCCAGGAAGGAGAAACAAGAAAGGAACTGGGACCGTTGGCTTTCATGGATGCCAAGGTAGGAGAGAACGTGAGCAGAGGGTGATCAACACTGGAACATGGCAGACATGCAAAGTAAGATACTGTCTTGAGTCTATGTCACATGAAAATCAGGAGGTCTTTGTTTATTTGTGTGGAAAATTTGTGGTAGATTGGTAGAGGTTAAATCCAGATTGCAAGAACTAAATGAGGAAGGGTGATGGGGCTGTAGAAGTAGAGTAGAATGGGTAAGTGTAGATTATAATTTGAAGAAGTTTGGCTGTAATTACCGGAAAAAAGTGGAAACACAGAGTGAGGAAAGTTGTTTTTTTTTTTTTTCTATTTCAGTAAGACTTGGATGTATGTAAGCTCTTAGACCTAGGCAAATAGAGCTCCTGCCCAGGGTCTACAGTTTATAAGGACCCCCTTAGTCTGTTGGTTACAGCTGTTTCTGAGGCGAGGAATCTGCAGCCCTAAGGGACACAGTCTGCTGACAAGAATCCTGAGCCCAAATGTTTCTGATCACACATCCAGGGCCCATATAGACTTCTTCCCTTCATTTGTCCTTCTGAGGTCATGGACTGATAGGCTTGAGGGATGGCCACGGACTAGCTATTGTGAAGGTGGAGAGGTGAGAACTCCAAGGAGTCTAAAAATTCTAAATGTAAACCTGGCCTTTCCAGTCATTACAAAGCTGTTGTTGTCAAGGTAAGATAATAACATATGTCTGACAGTTTGTTAACTGGATTGATTGTTGTTTTCAAAACTTTGAGGTGTAGTTGACATACAATAAGCTGTACATATTAAAACTGTACAGTTTGATGTTTTGATATATATGTAGACATTATTACTATCCAGATAATGAACATATCCATTATCTCCAAAAGTTTCCCTATACTTCTTGTAATGCACCTTCCAGGAACTCCTTCCTGCCATACTCCCCCAGTAACCACGTATCTGCTTCCCATCACTCTATGTTAGTTTGCATTTTCTAGAGTTTTATACAAATGGAATCATATTCCATGTATTTTTTTTTTGCTTGCTTTTAGCTTGGCTACTTTCACTCAGCATAATAACAGTAATAATTTTTTAAATTAAAACTTATTGGGGTGACAATGGTTAGTAAAGTTACATAAGTTTCAAGTGTACAATCCTGTAATACATCATCTATATATCATGTTGTGTACTCACCACCCAGAGTCAGTTCTCCTTCCATCACCATAATTATTTTAAGATTCATTATGGTGCATTTTCAACAGTTTATTCCTTTTTTTTTGCTGAATAGTATTACATTTTATGGGTATACTACAATGTGTTTAGCTGTTAACCTGTAAATGGCCATTTATTTCCAGTTTTTGACTGTAGAGATAAAGCTGCTATGAAAATTCTTGTACAAGTTTTTGTATGGATGTAAGCTTTGTTTTTCTCCTAGATAAATACCAGTAAGGAAAGGGTTGGATCATATGGTAGGTATATGTTGAACATTTTTAAGAAACTGCCAAACTGTTTTCCAAAGTGGTTGTACCATTTGACATTCCGGCCAGCAGTATATGAGAATTCCAATTCCTCCACATGCTCCATAACATTTAGTATAATCACTCATTAATTTTAGGCATTATAATAGATGTGTAGTGGTTTCTTAGTATAGTTTTAATTTGCATTTCCATAATTACTAACCTGGGAATTTTTTCATGCAGTTATTTAGCATACATTTATATGCATTTAATTTACCTTCTTAGGTAGAGTGTCTATTCAAATCTTTCGTCCATATTTTCATTGGGCTGTCCTCTTATTGAGTTTTGAGAGTCCTTTATATACTCGTATTGTAGATATGTCTTTTATTAAATATATACTCTACAGGTATTTTGTTCTAGTCTGTGGTTTGTCTTTTTACTTTCTTAATAGTGCCATTTGAAGAGCAGACATTTTTTATTTTAATGAAGTCCAACTTTTTCTTTTAGAAATGTTGCTTTTGATGTTATATCTAAGAAACGTTGGTAACCCAAGTTCACAAATAGGTCTTCTCCTAGCCATTCTATAATTTTAGGTTTTACTGTCAGGTTTGTGATCCATTTTGAGTTATTTTTTTGTATATTGTGAAAAGAATGAATAAGTTTTCAGTACCATTTGTTAAAAAGGCAATCCTTTTCCATTGAATTGCTGTTGCACCTTTGTCAAAAAAGGGGATCTATTCTGTTTCATTAACCTGTGTACTTTTCTTGAGGCCAGTACCACACTATCTTGAGTACTAGAGCTTTATAAACCTATAACTGTTAGCCCTTCATTAGAATTGGCTTATCAATTTCTACTGAAATGCCTGCTGGAATTTTCATTATGATTGCATTTAATTTATAGATCAATTTCAGGAGAATTGATATCTTTACAACATTGAGTCTTCTGACCCATGAACAAATTATCTCTCTCTATTTTTTTAGATCTTTTAATAATTTGTCAGCATCATTTTATTGTCTTATTGTACACTTCATATCTTTTGTCAGATTTATCCCTAAGAATTTCATTTGATGATATTGTTAATGTTTTTTTTTTTAAGATTTTTTTATTGGGGAATTGGGGGATGGGAACAGACAAGTTGCTGTCTTTTTGTTCTTCAGTCTAGTTGTGGAGGACATTGCTTCACTGGCCCAAGTTGGCACCATCATTGCACTCTTCCCAGGTGAGGCAGATCAGTCGCTGGCTTCTGGACAGCCGCTCACGGTGGCTTGACGGCCACTCACGCTGGCTGCCAGCTACACACGGTAGCTCATGGCAACCCGCTGTAGCAGGGGCTGCAGCCTACGCCGTTGCAGGCGACTCATGGCAACCCAGCTCCAGGTTGAGCTGTTATTCAGCATCTTAGCTGTAGAGGGCAGTGTCACTGACCCTCACATGTGGGATCCGAACTGGGGCCCTTTGTCGTCCCAAGCCAGCTCTTAACCAATGTGTCACTTCGCTGGCCCTTAATGATTTTATTTTAGTTTAGTTTTCTACTGTTCATTGCTAGTATTTAGAAATACAATTGATTTTTATATATTGATCTTTTATTTGTCAATTTTGATTAACTTTTTATCACTAGCAACTTTTTGGTGATTCCATCAGACTGCATATAGACAATGATATCAATTGTAAATAGGCAGATTTCTCTCTTTCTTTATAATATGAATGCCTTTTTCCTATGGATAATTACAGTAGCTAGAACCTCCAGTATGATTTTCAATAGGCATGATAAGAGTAGACATGCTTACTTTTGCTCCTGAACTTAAGAGAAGGCATTTTGTCTTTAACGTTTAAGGATTTATGTTAGCTATATTTCTTTTTTTGTAGATAATCCTTTACCAGGTTGAGTTTTCCTCTCCGTTTCATTTTTAATAGTTCCTATTATGTTCTTAAGTTTTATATATTTTTTTCAATGCCTAATCTACCTTTAATCCTCTTCAGTGTATTTTTAATCTCAGTCATAGTAATTTATATCTCCAGAAGTTATATCTGAGTCTTTTTTATATCTTTCATGTCTCTAATTAATTTTGTTACACATTGAACCCAGTTATAACCATTTTATTGTTCTTTTGTAGTAATTCTAGCACCTGTGTTAGTTCTGGGTGAATTTAATTTTGTTGATTATTCTTTTCATTATGGGTCATGTTTTCCAGCTTATTTGTGAGCTGAGTAATCTTTGACTGGATGCCATAGGTTGTGAGTTTTACCTTTTTGAATGCTGGATATTATTTGTATTTCTATAAATGTTCTTGTGTTTGATTCTAGGATGTAGTTAAGCTACTTAGAAACAGTTTGATCTTTTCTGGTTTTCCTACTATGACTTGTTTGCTGGGGCTAGTTTAGTGCTCAGCTTAGGGTCAATTTTCTTCATTACTGAGGCAAGACGTTCCTAAGTATTCCACCTAATTACCTGTGAATTGACTAGCTTTCTTAGTCTGGATGATGGGAAAAGGCACTCTTCCTGACCTTGTGTTAGTGTCAGGCATTGTTCCTGTAGTTTTTTATCCCCCAGCTTTGGGTAGTTTCCTCATGTTCATGCACTAATAATTTCTTTGCAGATATCCAACATTCTGTTTCTATGCAATTCTCTCTCTGGTACTCTGTCCAGTGAACTCTAGCAGCCTTATTCTCTCTGTTCTCTCAGCTTTATCTCCTCTACACAAGGACTACACTGAAGCCCTCCTGGATTCTCCTTGCTATGGTGTTGTCTGAGATCTCTCTTAAGATGGTAAATTAAAGAAATTGTTGGACTCACCTCATTTGTTCCCCATCTCTCAGGGGTTATTATCATTTGTTTATGTTGTCCAAAGTCTTAAAAAACATTGTTTTACATACAGAGAGTGCCAAAAAAATGCCTACACATTTTAAGATAACATCTTTTAAGATGTGTAGGCATTTTTTTGGTATCCCTGGTGTGTGTGTGTGTGTGTGTGTGGCCACACACACACACACACACACACACACACACACCAGGGGTACCAAAAATATATATGCACGTATATATATTGTCTTTTTGAAGGGAGGGATTGTTTTAGGTGGGATAATAAACCTGGTTGCTGTTACTCCATCTTGAATAAAACAGATGAGTCTGTTAGCTTGATTTATAAGTTATAAATATTTTTAAAATGTATGTAGGCCTTCATTTGTACTGGTGTCCTGGACTCAGAAAATGTTATGGTGGATCTAGAAAAAAGTAAAAGTGGAGAATTAACATATATGAGAAAAAGAGGGAGAACTGATGTAATAACAAAGCCTTAAAGAAGAGGTATTATTATTCTTAAATTTGTTACAGAAAGGAAATAATAGAGGGTATTTGAATAATGCGGTTTTTAATACATACTGTCACTACTTAGAGATATTGTTATTTGTTGACATGTAAGATAACACAATTGCTTTTGAAGGTCTTATACTTATGATCGTTAATACCCAGTTATATATTTTTCCATTGATTTTTATAAGTCATGGTATGGAGCAGAGCACTTAGTTGGCTAAATTTGTGTATGTTTTTTGTGCATAAAAGAAAACAGGGAAGCTCAAATATTAGACTGGATATGGAAGAAATTAGGAGAACATTAACAAACAGGAAAAAAATAATGGGTAAAAAATAACTAACATTTACTTAGCAACTGCTATGTGCCATACCTACACTGTGCTAAATGCTGCTGATTATCTCACTCTGTCTTCATAACAACTGTATTAAGTGGGCATGCGTATCTGCTAGATTAAAACAATTCCATTTTCTTTAGATGAGGAAATTGAGGTTTGTCTAAGTTTATACTCCTCGGAAGCAAATGATCCAGGATATGGATCCAAGCAACCTGATTTAAGAGGCCACTTAACCACTAACTATATTGCCAATGTGGTTAAAATGAAAATGGATTAAAATACACAAGAATGTTGGAAGGATTGAGGGTTGTGTTCAGAAAGCAGGGTATTAATGTTAAAGATAGAGTCAGAGCTACTTTGGATGATGTTGAATCTAAGGTGGGTAATTGAAGTAGAGTTGAAATTAATTACAGTTAAAGTAATTTAAGAAACTTTAGTCAGGGTTTTGGATAATGTTTATGGACATTAAAACTACCCATGATACTGGCTGAATTTAAGGTAGGGGATAAGACTAATGAAATTTTATTTTTGTATTTTGCTATACTGGCTGGCTTTCTCTAGATCTCTAGGAACATTCAAGAAGTAGAGGAACCCTAACATTGGACACCTTATTTAATTAATCAAGAAAGGTTCCCAGGTCCTCAAACTGCCAGCAGATAATCTAATAAATAGAGATACTTGCTTTCCTGGTGTCCACTAGTTGTCATCAATCCTGAAGTAACCTGGGTCTTAGTCATGCGTCCTTTCTCAAGAATAGAGGTCCTAGTGTCATTGTTTGGGATTAATCTTTATGCAGTGACCCATTTGGTCCTTTTAGTCAGGAACTTCATCAATGCCAAAGAGGAACTCCAATACTTATTAAGAGTAGGCTCACCTGGTATTTCCTGCTGTGATAGGGGAATTCACCAGAATGAATATATATTGAAGAGCCAAAGCCTGTGGAATCCCTGAGTTTCTTGGCTGTTGATTTAATATTTGTTGGGTAATCTCATGAGGAATACACTCTCTAGTGTCATTTTAGCACATAGTATTATATTAATATAACATTATTATTATTATTTTAATAAACTCTTTCAAGAGGCTTATTTTTTTTTAAGATTTTTATTGGGGAATTGGGGGGATGGGAACAGTGCTGGGGAATTGGGGGAAGGGGAACAGACAAGTTGCTGTCTTTTTGTTCTTCAGTCTAGTTGTGGAGGACGTTGCTTCATTGGCCCAAGTTGGCACCATCATTGCGCTCTTTCCCGGCAAGGCAGATCAGTTGCCAGCTTCTGGACGGCCGCTCACTGCGGCTGCTGGCCGCTCACGCTGGCTGCTGGCTACACACGGTAGCCCATGGCAACCCACTGCCACAGGGGCTGCAGCCCACGCCGTCGCCGGCGACTCAGGGCAGCCCAGCTCCAGGTTGAGCTGTTGTTCAGCATCTTAGCTGTAGAGGGCAGTGTCACTGGCCCTCATATGTGGGATCCGAACCGGGGCCCTCTGGCATCCCAAGCGAGTTCTTAACCATCGCGCCACTCGGCCGGCCCAAGAGGCTTATTTTTTATATAAATTCCTGATGGGGATTGAAGGGAAAGGTGGTGCCAATTTCAGTCTAAGAAAGGAGACCATCATGGATTCTACATTGAACTCAATGGGGTTATAATGTGAAAATTGTCCAAAAGTAACTGCATTTTGGCAGTATTCTCTTCCCTCTGATTTTGTTTAGTGTGGGTTTTCTGCTCTGTAGCATTTGGTCCTCAGTGGAGGATTTTAAACTCCAGCACTTTGAGGTCCCACAGACCCATAGGTCTGTGCCAGGTCATAGATTTCTATTTGTGGCCAGTCCTGTGATTAAAATGCTTCAGAGCATATTAGTGAAAAGGCGGCATTGGCATTCCAGTGCAGCACTTTGTGTGATGGTTAAGCCACAGTTGTATGTGGGTATCATGTTGTCATCATGTTCTAGGGTGAGTTGACCAAAACCCAAATGAGGCAGGGAAGGCATAAAATCAACCTATATAGTAGGCAAATTAGGAAAGAGAAATTTGTTTTTCTAAAAAAGATTTGAAATTTTCATGTCAGCAAGTCTTAAAGTTTGATTTGTAAATGAATCTTGAAGTTGCAACCAAATACTTTTTTTCCTCAAGCAATAATTCTGTGTCCCCACACCCCTATCATATTTATATTTTAATAGAGAATTGGTACATGCAGGGTAATTTTATGTGGGGTGTCAAAATCATCACAATTTTTCCAGAATTAAAAAAGAGAAACAGGTAGTGACTATATTGAATGGGAGACAGAGGGATAAAGTATGAAGTGTGTAATTGTGGCCAGTGCAAGGAACAAGGGAATTATTCTTTTCTTTTAATAATTAAAAAAAAAATCAATTAAAGTTGACGTACATTATTACATTATATTAGTTTCAGGTATAGAATATACTGATTAGACATTTATATAACTTCCAAAGTGATCACCCTCATAAATGACTCCATACATAGTCATTACAATATTATTGACTATTATTATGCTATACTTTACATCCCCATTACAATTTTGTAACTACCAAATTGTACTTCTTAATTCCTTCCCCTTTTTAAATCCATCCCCCTAACCTCACTCCTATCTGGCAACTATCAAAATGTTCTCTGTAACTCTGAGTCTGTTTCTGTTTTTTTTATTCATTTATTTTGTTCTTTAGATTCTACCTATAAGTGAAATTATATGACATTTGTCTTTCTCTGATTTACTCCACTCAGCACAATACCCTCTAGGTCCATCCATGTTGAGGCACATAGCAAGTTTTCATTCTTTTTTTTTTAATGTCTGAGTAATATTCTAATATATATATATATATATATATATATATATATATATATATATATATATTCTCCTCTTCTTTATTCATTAATTCATTGATGGACACCCAGGTTGACTCCATATTTTGGCTATTGTAAATAATGCTACAATGAACATATGGATGCATATGTCCTAAAGTAGTGTTTTGGGTTTCTATGGATAAATACCCAGAAGTGGGATTACTAGGTTCTTCTTTGTCTCTTGCTATAGCTTTAGTTTTAAAGCCTATTTAGTCTGGTATAAGTATTGCTACTCCAGCTTTTTGTTGTTTTTGTTTTTGTTTCTATTTTTCATGAAATATCTTTTCCCATCCCTTTACTTTCAGTCTGTGTGTGTCTTTTAATCTGAAGTGAGTCTCTTATAGGCAGTACATGTATGGGCCTTATTTTCTTATCCAATCGGCCACCCTGAATGTTTTGATTGGAACATTTAATCAATTTACATAGATAGTAGTTGTTGAATAACTAATATATAGCTTACTGTCATTTTATTATTCACTTTTTTTATATCCTCCTCCTCTTCCTCCTCCTCCTCCTCCTCCTTCTTCTTCTTCCTCCTCTTCCTCCTCCTCCTCCTCCAGAAGTCTATCCAACATTTCCAGAATACTGGTTTGGTGGTGATCAACTCCTTTACCTTTTTCTTGCCTGGGAAGCTCTTTATTTGTGTTTTGGTTCTAAATGACAGCCTTGCTGGGTAGGGTAATTTTGGTTGTAGGTCTTTGCTTTTCATCACTTTGAATATTTTCTGCCAACCCCTTCTGGCCTGCAACATTGCTGTTGAGAAATCATCTTACAGTCTTATGGGAGCTCCCTTATAGGTAACTAATTGCTTTTCTCTTGCTGCTTTTAACATTATTTCTTTGTCTTTAACCTTTGTCATTCTAATTATGATATGTCTTGGTGTAGGCCTCTTTGGGTTCATCTTGTTCGGTACGCTCTGTGCTTTCTGGACTTGTGTGTCTTTTTCCTTCACCAGGTTAGAGAAGTTTTCTGTCATTATTTTTTTCAAATAGGTTTTCAATTCCTTGCTCTCTCCCATCTCCTTCTAGTCCCCTTATGATGTGAATGTTGGTATGCTTGATGTTGTCCCAGAGACCATTTAAACTATGCTCTTTTTTTTGGGATTCTTTTCTTTTTGCAGTTCTGATTGGGTGTTTTCTGCTACCTTATCTTCCAAATTGCTAATTTGACCTTCTGCTTTATCTAATCTACTGCTGATTCCCTCTAATGTATTCTTTCTTAGTTATTATATTCTTTACTTTTGACTGTTTCTTTTTAGTGTTTTCTATCTCCATTTTTATGTTTCCTGTCTCTTTGTTGAAGTTCTCACTGAGTTCATTGAGCATCCTCATAACCACTGTTTTGGATTCTGCATTTTGGAGATTGCTCTTCTCCATTTTGTTAGTTTTGTTTCTGGAGTTTGTTATGTTTTTTTTTTTTTTTTTCATTTCAGACATGTTTATTTGTCACCTCATTTGGCTGCCTTTCTATGTCTTACATAGAACTGCTATGGCTCTAGTCTTTGTAGAGTGGCCTTATGTAGTTGTCCCTTGGGGTCCAGTGGCACTGTCTTCCTGGTCACCTGAGTGGGCATTACAATTGTGTCCCTTGTGTGGGTTGCATGTGCCCTCCTGTTGTAGTTGAGCCTCCATTGCTGTTTGCATATCCATAGGATGAATTGACCCTTGGCCTGATTCACTGTGACAAATGGTCATGACTACAATGGAGGAGCTGTTTTGCAGGAGCTGACCATATGCATCAGCATTCACTTTAGCAGGGCTCTTGTGCCTGCTCAGGCTGCTTTTTGAGTATGTTGTCTTCAGAAGCACCTTGTGGTGCTCCTGCTTGGTCCAAAGCTTACCATCAGGTTTTCTGGCTCCAGAGACCCCTGGGAAGGCCCCTACTGCAAGCCAAGTTCAGCCACAGCCTGTGTCCTGCTTGGAGCCACGTGGCATGAGACACAAACTAATCCACAGATTGTCACCACCTGTTTTGGGTTTGAAGATGCCTGGTAGAGGCCAAGCCTCAAACTCAATCCAGCTGCTACCAATGCCGGGCTTGGGGTGGCCCAACATGCTTCATGGGGCATGACCCGCCCAGATGCTTCTTGTTTGAAGTTTGTGAACCTTTGAGAGATTTTAGGAAACTCTACCGTATGAGCCGAGACAGGCTGTTTATATGGAAAAGCCACTGGAAGAGGCTTGCATGGGCCCACAATTTCAGGGGAGCAGGGTCTCAGGAAATCACTGGGGGGGGGGACAACATTAAGGGCTCAACAAAGAAACAAGGGCTTCTGTTAGCACTTCTGTCTAAGAGAAAGCTGCCCCTCAAGGTCATGCTCTGAAGCCCTCAGACAACTCAGTTTCTTCCTGTATGTCCCTGGTGCCTTTTGAACTGCTTCCCAGGGCTGGAGCTCAGAGCAAATTAGTTCATCACTGTGTAAGTTTGTTCATGGGACCTTTAAGAGGAACACCTGGGATTCCAGCCATCCTCTGTCTCACTCAGCCACCATTTCTCTGCTAGTTTTTGCAGCGAGAAATTATGGGAACTTCTCTCTCTGGCACTGGACTCCTGTGCTGGAGAGCCTGGTGTGGGGCTGGGACCCCTCTCTTCTCAGGAGGGATCTCTGCAGCCAAGATATCCCTCTTGATTATTAACTGCTACATGTGGGTGTGGGACCAGTTCATTCTGCATCTCTGCTGCCCCACCAGTCTCAAGGTGGCTTCTTCTGTATGTCCTTAGTTATAGGACTTCTGTCCAGCTAGACTTCAGGAGATTCTCAATGATGGTTGTTCTGTAGTTTAGTTGTAATTTTGATGTGGTTGTGAGAGGATAAAAGCGCAGTGTTTATGTACTCCACCATCTTGACTGAAAATATGGGAATGGGAATAATTCTTAAATAGGGGAATAATTAATACTGTAAGCTAAAGTATTCTTTTCAGAAATGTAGCTTTTGCTTAAGTCTTCTCCCTTATTATCCTCAAGAGGAGCTTTCTAACTTACAGGAGGGAATAGAAAAGTAAACAAAGATGAAAAAGAAGAGTCAAATAGTTTCTGGCTACACTGAGGCTTCGTTTGTGAAAGTTGGCTCAGGGTGAGTCTTAATTGTGGATGGGGCTCTAGATATTTAAGGTTGAATATAGAAAGTGTCATGCATACAAAGAAAGGGAATGGAGAAAGAAGGCATTGAAGATAATGCTTGAGCAGAGTGGCTTAGCACAAGCTAAATTTTTTTTTATGCATTATTACCCATATATTTGTAACTAAGATAAAAAAAAGTTCCACAGCTTATAGAGATAAACACAAAATCAGGAAATTCTAAGGGGATTTCATATTTCACACTTACATTTCCTTAACAGTTAAAAATCTGTGTTTTCAAAACTGGCCTTTAACTCTGTTAACTCTGTTTTAAACAGTGATTTGGAAAATAGAGCCTTATGTCTAAAAAGGTCAGTTCTAACCTTTCACACAACAAAATGTACACTTTCCTTTACATCATTCAGGAATAATTCTTCTGATGCTGTTGAATATTAAAATGATGAATAATTTCAGTGTAATCTCAATTATTTGTTTTGTTCTCTGGGAAAAGGAGCTGGTGCTAATTTGCAAAGGCTGGTTGAAATAAAACCTCATTTGGATAGCATTTAATAAAAATGCAATTCTTTTGACTAATGGTAAGATGATAGTATTTGATTCTTCTCCCAAGTAAACAGATTTGTTTCCAGGAATTTGAGTGATGGAAAAATGACCTTTAAACCTATTTTTCAAGTGTAAGAGAATGTTCTGTTATAAAAATTCACATACAAATATTTTGGAGAGTACAAATCTCCAAAGAATTATGGAGAGCAAAAAGTGATGTGCTAAACAATATGGCCTCAGATGATATTTTTGACATTTTTCTCTCATAAGTAAATAATTTTATGATATAAATTTGGAAGACTTCTATTGTAATGAAGAATGAGTTTCATTTTTAAAACTGTTTCTAGCTAAATTGACATATTTCTCCTATTTTGCAGTTGATAATCATTTGTTGAGGGTCTACTAGCTGTCAAATCCTCTTCTATACCCTGATGAACAAGATAGTGCTTGCCTTCAAAAAGTTGACATGTTTACTGGAAAATATAGATTAAAATATGAATAATATAATATCAAATAGTGATAAATTGAAAGGAGAAAATAAAATAGGGAAGAAAAAAGGACATAAAAATCATATTCCTTTTTTAGAGGAGGAGAATGGGGCAAACTATTGGTTAGGCAACCTATGCATTATCTGATACAGCTGTTACAGCTACAGTTTTTGAATAAGGAGAGTGGAGATAAATGGGACCAGATATTTAGGCAAAGAGTAGATTATGCAATCTTATAGAATATTGAGTTTGCATTCTATCTTAGTTGTAGAGGAAAGCATTTTTTGGATTTTAAAGCCACAGAGTGTGTGTGTATATGTTTGTATGATATTATCTGGTTTATGTGTTAAATTGATCACTGATGATAGGTGGTATGACAAGTTTGGGTAATTCTTTCTGTAGAGAACAATTACAGACACTGGGAAAAAAAACCAAGAATAATAATTTGAAGATAACTGTAAAATTACCAAAGGTAGGCAAAGACTTGAGAAGAGTTTACTACTGACTGCGTCAGGTAGAAAGTAAAATATTGTGGCTTTTTTGAAAAACACTAGCCTAAATTTCAGGGCAGCTGAATCACTGAATATTAAGGGTAAATTTTGGAAACAGGAGTACCACAAAAGGGTTGAATTCCAAAAATCTGAGTAAAGACTTTGTCCAAATCCCTGGATAACAAGAGCAGTAAAGCATGCATGTATGGAGGTGACCACAGAAACTCTGGTGAAAAAGCAGGGAGACAGTAGAGATGGGTCAGCTCTTCAAAGGACAGAATTGCTTCTAATTAAGTATTGGAATTTGTTATGCCTTTGACTGAATGCATTTCTTAGTCCACAGAAAGCTTCAGTGGCAGAAAACAGAAACCCTATTAGATTGATTCTTCAGAGGGCGGAATCATAAGATGGAAAAGCAACTGGAAATTTACTAGGAGGGCCTTTAGGTAAGAAACCACCAAAAGGGTTAGCCCCAAAATCTGAGCATCAGCTCAGCTAAATTACTTGGCAGACATCTAAACTAAATAAGAACAGATGAGCACAACATGGGGGTAGGCTTAAAAAAAAAGAAGCAGCAATTGGAAGCCAAAAAAACTTGGTAGAGATATCAGCTTCTCCACTCCATGGGGGAGACAAATTTCTGTTTAAGTCAAATCAAGTGAGCCGCTTACTGGAACCAAAAACCTATAATCCTAAAATGAAAAAAGAGACTTCAGAGTCACTACAACAAATTATCTGTTATGGTTGAATGTAAGTTAACATACTCCCCAAATTCATATGCTAAACCCTAATGTAGCTGTATTGGAGATGGAGCCTCTGTGGGAGTAATTAAAGTTGAATGAGAACATAGGAAGGGGCCCTGGTCCAATGGGATTGGTGTCTTCATAAGAGGATACACAGAGCCCCCCTCCACACTGCCCCTGCATCTTCACACACACTGAGGAAAGATCATGTAAGAACATAGTGAGAAAGCAGCTGCCTGCAAGCCAGGAAAACAATCCTCATCAGAAATTAAATTGGCTGGAACCTTGATCTTGGACTTCTAGCTTCCAGAACTTTGAGAACCGGTGAGAACAGGAAAGTGAATTTCTGTTTTTTAATCTACCCAGTCTATGGTATTTTGTTATGGCAGGCAGAACTAAGACATTATATATCATGACAAGTCTGTAACCAAATGTTACTAGCCATGAAAATAATAGAAAAGTGTGATTCATATGCAGAAAAAAAATCCATCAGTACAAACTGATTGCAAGTAGATCACGATGCTAAATTAACACAAACTTGAAAGCAGCTGTTAAAAATATTCAATGAATTAAAGGAAAATATATTTAAAATTGAAGAAATGTGTTATCACTAAGTGAACAAATTGGGAATTTTAACAAAGAAATGGGAATTAAAAAATAACCAAATAGAAATTCTAAGCCTAAAAATTACAATAATTGAAAATAAAAATTCCCTAGATGAGTTCCAAAGCAGACTGGAGGTAGCATAAGAAAAATAACAATGTGATATATAGATGATGTATAACAGAATTGTACACCTGAAATCTATGTAACTTTACTAACAATTGTCACCCCAATAAAATTTAATAAAAAAAAGAAAATCAATGAACTTGAATACAGATAAATAGAAACTATACAGCCCAAAGGGAAGAAATAAGAATTTATTTAAGGAACATGAACAAAGCTTCTTCAGAGACAAGTGGAAAGTTTCATGTGGTCCAACATATGTTTAATTGGAATCAAGAGAAAAAAAGAAAGAGGAAATGACAGAAAAAATATTTTCAGAAATGATGGTAGCATGCTTCTGAGAATTGAGGACAAGCATTAACTTACAGATATAGGAGCTTCAATGACCCCAAATTAGAAAATAAAGAAAAGCTACACCTACACACACCGTAGTTAAAATGTTGAGAGTCAAGGATGAAAGAGAAAACCTTGAAGGCAGCAAGAGAAGAATGACTCATAATATACAAGAGACTTTAATACAATGATAAGTTGACATCAGAAATAATAGAGACCAGGAGATATTAGGATGACATGTTCAAAGTGCTGAACAAACAACAAAAGATCAACCAAGATTTCAATATTCAGCCAAGCTGTCACTCAAAAATGAGATTTTCCAAATGACAAAAATTGAGAGAATTTGTTGCTACATGAAGAGACCTATACCACTAGAAGACATGGAATTGAGTGTCATCAGCATTTAGAAAATGTTTACTAAGGAACTGGATGAGATCATATAGGCAATGAGTGTACATGGAGGAGGAAAGATTATTATGGACAGATTGCTTTTAGAAGCAAGACCTAATGACATGCCTTTATATTCAATATTCTTCCTTTCTCTATATCTCTTCCAAAATTCTTCTATTTCACAAATACAACTCACTCCTGATAGCCATATTCATTGAAAACACCATGTTTTCTTCTTCACTTTGACCATGCAATGGCCACTGTATCCTTGTCCTATCTCTCCAGGCTAAAATCATTCCCATTTTGAATTTTGATGCTTGCTGTTTCCTCTTTCTGGGGCATTCCTCCCACTGGTCTTCTCATAGTAGGCCTGACCACATTAAATTTCAGCTCATATTATCCAAACTCAGAGAGGTCTCTGTGCCTTTTCTTGCTGACCAAAAACTACTCCCTTAGTCACTCTCTATCCCATTGTCTGATTTAATTTTCTTCAAAACCATTTTATTATTTAAAATTATTTTGATAATTGTCATTTTATTTTCTCTTTTCTCCTGCTTTCCCCTATTTCTAAATATTGATGTTTTCCACACACTGACTTTAGCCTTCCTTTATTTGAGTATTCTAAAGAATGTATAATATATTAACTCAATAAGTTCAGGTTCCTTTTTTTTTCTTTTTTAAAAGAGATTCCATAGCTTTCCCTAAAATGTATCATTAAAGTAGGTTGCAGCTAAGTCTTAGAATTGTATCCTTTTACTTGGCCTGAAAAGTGCAACCTGGGTTTGGACTTCTTCCCCAGCGCCTACCTCCCAACCCTCATTTTGGTCATGAGTATTCTCTTCTGTCTATTTTTCTGATATTAATAGTGTGTTCTAGATCTCAAAAAACTTTAACCCATAATCTGTCTTTCTTCTCTATCTCATTACTATTTTTTGAACCCAACTTGCGGCAATTATTTTAAAGTTTCTTATTGATTAATTCTGCTAATTGAGTGATTTGCTGAATAGTGATATGCTGTTTAAGGTAGAAAAAAGTGTCTAAATTTTTAAAAGCATCCATGAACATGGGCAAGACATTAGTAACCAATGTTTCATCACTCCTTAGTTGTTTGTTGCAAATATGACTAAGACTACAAGATTTATCTGTGCAAGTCATTTACTTTCATTATCTTTTATTCTTTTTGTCACTAAATATTTATTGAGAATGTCTTAGAAACCTAACCTATAAAAAATGAAGAGGTGGTTACTGGTTACAAGTTGCTTATGGTCTCTCATGCTCTGAAGTTGCCAATCTATCTTACATATTATTAATAGTGGTCACAAGATATAATTGTAATCTTAAACAAAAAACAAAAACCCTTTATGTTAATATATAACTTGCTTCATATAAAAGAAAGATGAAAAAGCACAAAGTTGCACTTATGAAAAACAGAATCTATACTTTGTTTCTCAGTTTTTTATTTCATTTCCTACTTACCTAACAATGACAAAACATCATTAGCTGCTTCCTATATGCTATGTGTTAGGGGCTTACATAGCACTCACCATGATTTTAAGAGGTACGTTTCTTATTTATTTATTTATTTATTATAGTTTTTAATTGAAGTATAATTAATAAAAGAGTATACATTTAAAATGTACAGTTATGATTTTACATACATATACTTAGTGAATGATTATCACAATCAAGTAACTCATCTATCACCTCACAGTTACATTTTTGTGTGTGTGAGAATGCTTAAGATCTACTCTCTCAGCAAATTTCAAGTATAGAATATTGTTAAACTATCGTCACCAGGTCCCTGCCTGTCTTGTTCATTTCTGTATAACCAGTTTCTAAAACAATGTCTATCTGGCATATTGTAGGTGCTCAGCAAATATTCTTTGAATATTGAGGAGTTTTGATCTTAGTTACCTAAAATGACTAATTTCAGTCTAGTATTCTATAGATCTTCACCTACCTCTCCATCTTTTCTTCCCAAAGAAACATTTTTTTCCTTTTTTTCCAAGGCTGAGCAGTCTTGCTGTGTTCTTGATCCTTTCCAATCTCACTAGCTTCTGGATCTCACTTGGTGAATCTTTTCTCTTAGTTTTCAGTCACCCTTTACATTGGCTATTTTTTTCAGCGTACAAATATATTCCAAGCAAAAATAAGCTAGAAATTTCCCTTGTTCCTGCCATTTTCTTAATCTCACATACTTATATTCACTCCTTTTGTGACTAAAATTATTGAAAGAGTACCAACACTTGACCTTCAAGTCAAGCCTGAGTACAGCTTCTGGCTTATACCAAGACTTTTATTTTAAGATTACCAGTAATTCCTAGTTATTAAACCCAATGACTTCTCTCAATTCCCATCCTCCTCAACTACTCTGCAGCACTAAATACTGCCATTTATGCTTTCCTTTTCATAACACTTTTGTACTTTGGTTTTCATCCACATCTCTGAATTCTCAGTCTTAATCATTGTCTTAGTTAGAAGATGTTCTTTAGGAATCATTTTCTTCAGTTTCTTTCCAATGGCAACCTTGCTTGTTATAGTTTTAATAATTAACTAAGTGCTGGTGATTATAAACCTATAGTTTGACTTTTTTTTTTTTGCAAAGCTCTAGATCCTTCTTTCCACTGTTTTTTTTTGATACCTCAACCTGAAGTTCTTGCCATAACCTCAAAGTCATTATTTCTGAAATTAAACCCATCATTCCTTCCAAACATCTGCTTCTCACTATGTATTGGTGCCCCTCTCCCTAGACTTGAGAACTTTTATATTTCCTTTGACCTCTCTCTTTATGTCATATTCCTATTAAATAATTTATCAAGCCCTATTTATTCTAGCTCTTTAGATCTATAAAATTGTCCCCTTTTCAACATTCCTATTGCCACGACTTGGTTCAGTCACAGTGCTGCCTTTGACCTTTGAATGATTGAATCTGTATTCCAACTGCTTTTTCCAGATTGCATTCTCTCTTTCTCTCATCCATGTTGCATGAAGCTGCTGAATTAACTTTCCTAAAACACAGATCTAATAATGTTGCCAATTTCTCTATTAATAATAATAATAAGAGCAAAAACTTGTTAAGTGCTTACTATATCCTTGGCACTCTTTTATGTGCTTTACAATTAGCCCGTATACAAATTCTGCAACATAGATATTCATATCTCCACATTTAATATGTTCCTCCAGCAGAAGAAATTGAAGAACAGAAAAAGTAGTATGTCTAGGATCACACAGTGGGAAAGCGTTACAACTGGTGTTCGATGATTTTAAACAACACACTATGTACTGCCTTAGCCATAGCACCTGAATATTCTTCGTTGTCTACACAATGACCACCTGTGAATTTGACTCAATTCACTCTATTTTAATTGAAAATAATTCAGTCTTGTGCTAAGCAATAATATTAGAGATTAACAGATTTTTATATGCTAATAATATACCTTTTCACATACCCACAAAACACATATAAAGCTATTAAAATAAAAATGTCGACAATGTACCAGTTAAAGTCATATTGCATACCATATTTTGGGACATATTTGTCTGCAACACAAAGTTGAAATCATTATGCTGTTATGCAAAATTTTTTTGCCATTCAGATTTATTAATGATGCAATTCCAACTTAAATGTATAACCTTATTTCTCACTTCTACCCATTATTCTCCCATCAGTAAAAATAAATAAATGAAAAAAAGAAATACAGCCCCTTCTCCCTGTACACACTCCACTCTTTCTGGTTTTTTGACTTTCATTCATGCAAGTTCCTTATCTTTAACATTCTATTAACTGCACTTTTGAATATGTAAAAATTATATTTCTAAACTCATGAAGACTCAACTAAGTGGTTTTAGTAGATTTCTGTAGTTTGATAAGGATATTCCTGTGTTCTAAACCAGTGCTTTCCGTTTCACAATGATGGAAATACACTGTCCAATACAGGAACCATTAACAACATGTGGCTATTGAGCCCTTGAAATATGGCTTATGAAACTGAGGAATTAAATTTTTAATTTTATTTCATTTTAATTAACTTTAAATTTAGCCACATATGGCTAATGGCTCTTGTATTGGACAATACAGTTCTAAACTTTCAATTCAATACTGGTATCACTGAATGACCAATATATTTTTAAAATTATATTATAGTAGCATGTAACTACATTATCTCATTGTTTATAGTTTCCAGGAAAGAAGGATCTGCATTTTATAACTTTTGGGTGTATTCTCATGCATCTAGTAGATTTCTTTGTGTATAAAGGTACACAACAAATATTTATGTTACTAAATAAATGGATGGCCATCTGTTAACTTGGTTTAATTATATTAGTATTAGTGATATCAAAAGCAGCTCCATAATTTTTTAAGAAAACAAAGGCAAAATAAATGCTGGTAATAAACAACTTGGCTTCATCTTTACAACTGCTTATATGATTCTTTATGGTAAAATACTTTCATCTCATCAGTTCATCTTTATTTTGCCTGGCATTGCTAGAAATAAAAATATCTATTTTGTTAACAATCTCAATTCCAAGGTCAACCAGACTGCAAAGCCCCAGGTTTACAATAGCTCGGTCAACAAACATGTAGCATGTTCACCTATATTCATTATACTTCTAATCAGCATTTTGCACATGGCAAGCTCCCCATGTGGCACAGATGCCTCTGACACTCATCTCTTTCTAATACAACTACCTGCTTCCCCCTCTGCTGGCTTCAGAATAAACGCCTTGTCAAAAAAAGAATTAGATTTTGACAGCTTTTTTCCGATGGTTAATTGAGGTGATAGATATACTTGACATTTATCTAAGTGCAGAACAGAAGATTGAGACATATTTTCTATATATATTCTCTGTTTTAGAAGAGGTCACTTTCTGGGGTCCTTTTAATATGCCTTTGCAATTAATAGTAGTGATAATTCTGCTTCATATCACAACGTCTTTAAAGTCTTTTCAAATTGACAGATAAACTTCTTTTTGGAGGGTTTGAATCATTTGAATCTTCTTCAAGTTCATCCTCTAGGTCTTCCCCCCTTCAGTCCTGTAAATTAATAGTAGTTAAAAACTACAAAAGATGTGCGCAAACCCACTCAGTTCAAAGAAAACAGGAAAAGAGGGTTGTATTTGCGATTACCTAAATTATTGTTCTTAAATTTGTTAGGGCAATCTCTGGGTTAGGCCGACAGTAATAATTTGAAATAAAGTTAATAATTTGCAAAGTAATAACTTTGAAAGTTTTTTTTTTTTGTGATATTGAAAAGTCCCTCAGCGTTTGTATTTGCTGTTGTTACAGAAATGCAGGTTATCATTTTTAATTTTCTAGGGAGATTTGTTTTATTTTATATATTTTTTAGCATATCAAGATTATCTCATGTATAATAGATGTCTATATCTTCAGTAGTGATTCTCATCATCCAATTTAATGTTAGTCATTTATTATAGCTACTATATTAAGCATTGTATTATGCTTGTAGTATTTTATTTTAGTTTGTAAAACATTTAAATAAAACTAAAATATATTAGTATATTTTTAGGACATCAATTTGTGAAAGGATTTCTGAAAACCTATATGCTTTGAAAATGTTAATGAAATACTGTTATAAATATGATAGGTTATGTTAACATTTATTAATAAAAATAAATGGAAGGTTAGAAAAATGTGTTTAAAAAGGAAAGCAAAAATAATTTTCAACTGAGAAAATGTAAGCCATTCTATTTAGGCTAAACTTAGCACACAGGGTAGGCTAAGGCAACTAAAGAAGTAGTGCCAAAAAAACACACGCAAATGTTTGCAGTGTAAAAGAAAGAAAAATTAGCCTAGAGGAATATTAGATTATGTCAATAAATACTAGTGGCTTACAAAATGGGTCTGGTAGCAAGGGCTTCAAACTACATATTAACTCTTAAATGTTACATTTGATTTTTAAATCACTCATTAAGATCGCTAAGGACAGCAATGCTATTTAGAAAACTATATAGCATTATTAAAATGATAAAACTATTTTAGAAAAATATTAGCTATTTCTAAATAACACTACTGAAAAAATAAGGCCATTGAGTTATATTTTTTATTGATTGGCAATGACCATGTAAAAGGGAGCAAAGTTGGTTAATACTTCTAAAATAGATTCAGAATTAAGGCAAGAAAAGAACACAATAACTATGAGACATAGAAAAAAGAATAAATAAGAGTTTTGTGCCAAGAAAAGAAGATGAATACCATAGACTCATTATCTAAGTTTTTAGAAGGCAAAGGATTCACAGATTTATTTTTATTACTCTCACATGTTGAGCTCTTAAGAATTAATGTCTTCCTGCTAGTGTTTGATTTATTCCTGCCATAGAGCTTAGATCTTAGAAAATTTGGGCTTAAAGTATCTCCCTTATGGATGTGTAAACAGGATGTCAATCAAAGTAGAGATTAAATATGTTCCCCACGGAAGAGGTTACTTAAAATGCCAGGTTTTTGCTTGTCTTACGTGGAGACAAAAAGTCCCTGAAGCACACAAACGACACCTCAGTGTTGCTGCACATGTGCCAAGATAGGGTAGGATCCAACACTGTCCTGAGGTGAGGGTATGGCAGAAATTTTGTTCATCAAGGCTACCATTCCCAAATGCCCCTGGTTAGTAAACACGTTCCTTGAGAGAAAGGTATATCTGTTTATAAGTGAAGACCCAAGGCTTTCTCAAAGAGAAGAGATCAATAAATATTCTAAATATACTTCCTTAGAACTCCGAGTATAGGAAACCAAGTAGTACTCTGAATGACCCTGATGAATATGCAGTGGCAGGGAAGGGCAATGAGACCCTTAAAATAAATTTTCCTATGTGAAATAAATAGTATGGGTGTGTTCTTTAGATGGTATACAAGGGACCAATATATTTGTTGTTGTCGAGGGAGTGTTGAGGTCTTGCTGGTTAGAGTACAGTGTTGGGCTTGGGCAGGAAGTCCCTCACAAGGCCAGCCTTGGTGCTGTTATGTGGGAATGGTTGCTCGACTATATGATTGGTTCCTAAGAGAAGTGTGTGTTCAGACTTCAGCATGGAGACCCACTGTGACTACCTTGGCAGATAGAATAAACATCCACAAGATTGGACGAAAGTAAGCTTCAGCAGTAATACAATTTTATTTTATTTTTAAAAGATTTTTATTAAAAACAGCTAATATACAATATTATATAGTTTCAGAGTACACCACAGTTGTTCAACATTTATATACCTAAAGACGTGATCACCATAAGTCCAGCAACCATCTATGTGTATTACAACGCCATGACTTATTTTTTTTATTCCTAGAAATTTGAACCTCTTATTGTCCTTCACCTTTCCCCCTTTTTAATTTTTCAATTAAAATTGACATTCAATATTATTTTATATTAACTTCAGGTGTACAGCTAATGGTTAGACATTTATATAATTTAAGAAGTGATCCCCCTGACTAATCTAGTACCCACCTGGCACTATACATAATTATTACCATATTATTTACTATATTCCCTATGCTTTACTTTACACCCCCATGACTATTTTGTAACTACCAGTTTGTGCTTCTTAATCCCTTCACCTCTTTCACCCTGCCCCTCAACCTCCTCCCATCTATCACCCCCAAAAATGTAGTACTCATCTGATAGCATGCATAGTTATTACAATATTACTACCTATATTCCTTATGCTATACCCTACATACCCATGACTGCTTTGTAACAGCCAATTTGTATTTCTTAATTCCTTCCCCTTTTTTCACCCACACTCTCAACCCCCCTCCCATCTAGCAGCCATCAAAATGTTCTCTGTATCTATGCGTTTTTTTCTGATTTGTTCATTTGTTTATTTTGTTTTTTAGATTCCACATATAAACAGAATCACTTTGTATCTGTCTTACACTCCACTCAGCACAATACCCTGCAGGTCCATCCATGTTGCTGCAGATGGCAAGAACCCATTCCCTTCCATGGCTGAGCAATATTCCTTTGTATATATGTCCCACCTATTCTTTATCCATTCTTCCATTGACAGACACCCAGGCTGCCTCCATAACTTGGACATTGTAAACAATGCTGCAATGAACATATGGATGCACATGTCCCCTTGAAGTAGCATTTTGGGTTTCTTCAGATAAATAACCAGAAGAGGGATTACTGGGTCCTTCTTTGTCTCTTGTTACAGCCTTTGTTTTAAAGTCTATTTTGTCTTGTATAAGTATGGCTACCCCAGGTTGGGTTTTTTTTTTCCCATTTCCATTTTCATGAAATAACTTTCCCTTCTCTTTACTTTCTGTCTGTGTGTGTCTTTCAATCTGAAGTGATTCTCTTATAGGCAGCATATGTAAGGGTTTTGTTTTCTTATCCATTCAACCCTTCTATGTCTTTTTAGTGGAGCATTTAATCCATTTACAATTAAACTCATTGTTGATAGATATGTAGCTATTGCCATTTTATTATTAATAATTTTGATCTTTCATTCCCCCCCCCCCCCCAAAGAAGTCCTCTAACATTCCTTTTAATGCTGGTTTGGTGGTGATGAACTCCTTCGCTTTTTCCTGTCTGGGAAGCATTTTATCTGTCTTTCAATTTTAAATGATAGACTTTCTGGGTAGAGTACCCTTGGTTGTAGGTCCTTGCTTTTCATCACGCTGAATGTTTTATACCAATCCATTCTGGCCTTCAAAGTTTTTGTTGAGAAATCAGCTGACAATCTTAAGGGAGCTCCCTTATAAGTTACTAGTTGCCTTTCTCTTGCTGCTTTTAGGATTCTCTCTTTGTGTTTAACATTTGCCATTTTAATTATAATGTGTCTTTGTGTGGGCCTGTTTGGGTTCATCTTGTTTCGGACTCTCCGTACTTACTGGACTTGCATGTCTATTTCCTTTACCAGCTTAGAAAAGTTTTCAGCCATTATTTCTTCAAATAGGTTCTCAATCCCTTGCTTTCACTCTTCTCCTTTTGGTACCCCTGTGATTTGAATGTTGTTATGCTTGATATTGTCCCAGAGGTCTCTTAAACTGTCCTCATTTTTTTGGATTCTTTTTTCTTTTTCTTGCTGTTTCCTTTTGGGTGTTTTCTTCTTCCTTGTCTCCCAAATCACTGATTTGATCCTCTGCTTCATCTAGTGTGCTGGTAATTCCTCATAGTGTATTCTTCATTTTAGTTATTGTATTCTTTACTTCTGACTGTTTCTTTTTTATGGTTTCTATGTTCTTTTTCATGCTTGCTCTCTCTTTGTTGACATTCTCACTAAGCTCCTTGAACATCCTTATAACCATTGTTTTGAACTCTGTCTCTGGTAGATTGCTTGCCTCCATTTCATTTAGTTCTTTTTCTGGAGTTTTCTACTATCTTTCATTTGGGACATATTTCTTTGTTTCTCATTTTGGCTGCCTCCCTGTGTTTCTATGTATGAGGTAGATCTGCAATGACTCCCAGGCTTGGCAGGGTGGACTTATGTAGTAGTTGCCCTGTGGGGCCCTGGCAGTCTCCCTGGTCACCTGCTCTGGGTGCTCTAGGAGTGTCCCTTGTGTGGGTTGTTTGTGTCTTCCTGTTATAGTTAAGCCTTGATTGCTATTGGCATATCAGTGGGTGGGATTGACCCTCAGGCTGACTGGCTGTGGAGTTTGGCCACATCCACAGCTTATAGGCTGCTGTGTGGGGGACTTACCCCAGTGAGTGAGATTCACCCCAGTGGGCTCTGGAGCCTGTCAAGACTGCCCTTTGTGTGTGCCACTTGTGGGAGGACATCTGCGTTTCCTACAGCCTTCTGTCCCACGTGGATGGTTGGAATTCCCACTGCTTTTCACTGCCAGATATTGTGGGGGGCTCCTCTTTCCAGCAACAGTACTCTGGGCTGGGGACCCTGGAGTGGGACTTGGGTCCTTCATTCCTCCGGGGTATCAGCTGAGGTATATGCCCCAATTTTCATCTGCCACATGGAAATTTGGGACCAGCCGTTTTAGCGTTGCCACCGCTTTTACCAGTCTCATCGTGGCTTCTACTTTACATCTTTAGTTATAAAAGTTCTGTTCAGCCAGACTTCAGGTGGTTGTCCAGGTTGATTGTGCTATAATTTAGTTGTAATTTTAATGTGTTCATGGAAGAAAGCAGGCACAGTTAGTAATACAATTTTTAAAATGAGAAACACTAGCAGTATTGGAAGGACTGAATGTGAGATTTTTAGAAGTTTGATTTCAGAAGAGGGCTACCTGTCATTCTTTGGGCTCAGCCTTTAGTGTCCCTTGCCAGTTGAGGAAGAAGTGGGTCATAGTTGGAAGAAATCAGACTCCCTTCTGATAAGGCATATATGGGCTCAAAAAATAAGCTAGAAAAGTAGAAAGAGATATGATTATACATCACTTCATTGCAGCTCAGATATAATGATAGAAATAAGTATTATTTAATTAATTAGAACTAAAAAAGATAACCTGTGCTTGCCAAGAATCAACTATGAATGCCTGTTTCACCCATTCTGAGGAAAGTGGCCACAGGCAGTTTTTTTACTCTGATCCTCCGCTTTGTTTCACCTCTCACCTGCTTCTTTACCCAATTTTCCTACCAAATTAGGACTTGCTCTGTATATCCCTCATTCAAACACCTCATGAGAAAGGATCTAACTTGTTTAGTCACTATTCAGTATAGAATGTTTTTATTGGATATGGTTCTTGGGCTAAGCCATCTTGGAGTTAGTTTCTTACATGAAAGATGGCTGCCTTTGAGATAGGAGTTGATTTTTTTGTACAATCCTCTGTAGTCAGGATATCAGTATTGAGAAATTAAAGGGTAACTTGGTTTTCATGAATTCATGATCAAGAGATACAGAAGAGTGATACTATTACCGATTGAGGTGGCTGGGCACATGCTGCCATTAGATGGGGCTTCATTAAGGCGTCTAGAGACCCTGTGCACTGAGAATATTATGGTTCTTCTGAAAGTGTAACCAAAATATTTTAATATGTGCAATACATGTATAAAATTCCGAATCAGTTCTGATTTTTTCTATCAAGCATTTTTTTCCCCTGATTTTTTGTTGTAGTTTCTGCTGTTGTGACTTCTATCTTTCAGGAGTCCTTGGCAGCTTCTTAGTTTGCTCATTGACTAAGTACGTTTGAACAAATCTGAACCTGTAGTGGGGTGGGAGAGTGACATTGGGCCCAGCTGTGAAAACCTGAAGATGGAAGATTCAGAAGAAATGAATAATGAACTCATCAATGCTCTGAGCAACTTTGTCCCTGTGATTAAAGCAGGTTTGGCCTTTGAAGGTTCATATCCAAGAGGCCTGATATCAATCTTTTTTTTTTTAACTAATGTATTCTATTGCTGATTTGGTTCACTTGTGCCTAATGTAAACTTAGCCTTTCATTTTTACATTATTATTTAACTATGTTTGTAGTTTACATTACTGAGTTATTTGGGTTTGAGCAGTGGAATTAGGGCTAGAAGCCGGTTTCTACTCTCACATTTCTCATTAACTAACTCTGTGGTATTGCAAGTCTAAAAGGTTTTTTCCTTCTCTTCTTCCTTTTCTCTCCTGTCCTTCCTTCCTTCCTTCCTTCCTTCCTTCCTTCCTTCCTTCCTTCCTTCCTTTCTTCCTTCCTTTCTTTCTTTCTTTTCTTTCTTTCTTTGGAAGTCCCTTAGGAGCTGAAAAAAATATAGGGCTCCCCTAGATTTCTTCTGGGACCACATCTTAATCCCTAGATTTAAAGGACACTAACTTAAACTTATTGATATAGAAAACAGATGATGTGAAGATATGTGTTATTGTAGAAAGACTATAAGCTTTAGAGCTGGGTAGATATAATTTCTAATCTAAGATTCATCATTCACTATTTATGAAATCTTGGGCAAATTCTTATCTTTCTGAGGTCATGTAACATGGTGATGACAATGTATACTTCAAAATGTTGTACTAAAGGAGGTAATGTATATAAAATACCCAGCACAATGTTTGATGCACAGTCAATTCTCCATTATTTTTAGCTCCGTTTCCAGATGAACATTTAGGGAGTCACTCTACTGTTTACTCATCAGCATATGGCCTTTCTTGTGCTTGATTAGCCATAGGCTAGATCCTGGGAGTTATTCATCATTTTAAACATTCCATAGAAACCTGTTTCTCTCATGCTATAACTTTGCTTTTAATCCTGCAGATATTGGAGCAGAAATAGGAAATAATAACTTTTCCAATTAGCTTTTATTTGATAGCTCATATCATTACTTAATTTTGTTCAGAAATATTTACCAGAGTGGTTATTTTGTATTAGGCTCTTTTCCGGACTGGGGATACCATGCTGAATAACATAAAGTCCTTGCTCTTATGAAAATTACATTCTAGTAGCCTGAGATGGACAGCAAATCAGGAAACAAATATATAAAACAAGTAATTACAGATTGTGAAAAATGATTAGAAGGAAATAACATATTCAGTTAAAGTAACTAGAAGCAGAAAGGGTTCATTTTTGATTGGATAATCAGGAAATTCTTTTTGTTCCGTTTTGACTTTCTTTTTCTATTTATTTATCTTCTTTTTTCTTCTTTTCTTCTCCTTTCTTTTGTTTTCTTTCAGTTTCTTTCACTGAAACCTGAAGTGGTTTTTTTAAAAAGGTAGCCATGTCAAGAGACAGTGGGAGAGAATTACAAGCCATAGGAATAGCAAGTGAAAGGCTCTGAGGCTGGAAAAAAAACCTTGGCAAGAATAAGAAAAGTAAAGGAAGTTAGTGTAGCTGTTGCATAGTGAGATGTGATAGAAGGATAGAGTGATATATTATGAAAAAAGAAAAATAAGTCTAACAGTAGTCATTTTTTCCTCCAAAGAACAATTGAAACTCCTGAAACCACTTCTAAGAAAAAAAAAAGACATGAATCAACTTATGTTTTAAAAGTGAGTCACTTCTGTAGCTATGGAAAATGACCTATGGTGAGATAAAAATGGAATCACGGAGACCAGAGCAAGACTTGCTTTGTTCAGGTTGGGGATGTTGATGGCTTTGTTAGGAAGGAGACAATAGAAATGGACATATTGAGATATATTTTGGAAGTTAAATTGAAATGACATATTTTAATGATGATTGATTGGATGAGGGGAGTGAAAAATATGAAGCCAGGATTATAAGGAAATAAAAATATGGTGTGTCAATTTCGGAGATGCAAAATATTTGAAGAGAAGAGTATTGGGGGAAGAGAGAGCAAAGTTTTTTGTTTGTTTGTTTGTTTTTTAAGATTTTATTGGGGAATTGGGGGAGGGAACAGACAAGTTGCTATCTTATTGTTCTTCAGTCTAGTTGTGGAGAACACCGCTTCACTGTCCCATGTTGGTATTGTGATCATTGCACTCTTCCCAGCTGAGGCAGATCGGTCGCCAGCCCTTGGACAGCCACTCACTGTGGCAGCTCACGACGGCTGCCAGCCACTCACGCTGGCTACTGGCCACTCATGGTAGCTTACGGTAACCCACTGCAGCCTAGCTCCAGGTCGAGCTGTAGTTCACCATCTTAGCTGTAGAGGGCACCGTGTCACTGGCCCATGTGGGATCCGAACCGGTGGCCCTGCTACTCAGAGCTCGCGCTCCCCAGCCAACTCTTGAGCCAATGAGCCACTTGGCTGGCTCCAGAAGTTGTTTTTGAGGTGAGATATATTGGAAGAGTCCAGTTTAAGCCATCTAAGTGGAGATATAAAATGGGCAGTTAGATATAAGAATTTAGAATTTCGGAAGTTAGAAACAGAAATTTGGAACTCGGTAAAGGTGGTAGATGGAGATACCGATTTGAAAATACTCAGCATAAAGGTACTTCATATTATACGATCATCTTGGGAGAAAGTATAAGACAAGGAGAAAAGGTCATTCAATGTAGTATCCTGATGCAATCCAATATTTTCACATTGGGCGCAGGAAGATCAGGTAGCAAAGGAGACTGGAAAAACATGAGGTAGGAGGGAAACCAGAGAATGTGTAGTGATATAGAAGCCTATTCAAATTATGTCACTGAGCCATCATTTAAGAATAGAGTGATTTACTTGAATTTTGGGAATGTATAGGTCTTTGCTGACATCAAAAGAAAGACTATCAATCAAGCTGGGTAGCTACAAACCATAATGAAGGAAGCTGAAGAATAATTGGAATATGGGGAACTGGAGGTGACAGTATAAAACTCATTAAATACGTTTTTACATTTTTCCTATTATTATTTAAATAAGCTGAAAATGAGGTGGTCCCTGGAAGAGTATGTGGATTCAAGAAGGTTCGTTTTGGGCCGGCCGAGTGGTGCGTTGATTAAGAACTGGCTTGGGATGCCAGAGGGCCCCAGTTCGGATCCCACATATGAGGGCCAGTGACACTGCCCTCTACAGCTAAGATGCTGAACAACAGCTCAACCTGGAGCTGGGCTGCCATGAGCTGCTGGCGACGGTGTAGGCTGCAGCCCCTGCTGCAGTGGGTTGCCATGGGCTACCCTGTGTAGCCAGCAGCCAGTGTGAATGGCCAGCAGCCGGCGACTGATCTGCCTCTCCCGGGAAGACCGCAATGATGGTGCTAACTTGGGCCAGTGAAGCAACGTCCTCCACAACTAGACTGAAGAACAAAAGGACAGCAACTTGTCTGTTCCCCTTCCCCCAATTCCCCAGCGCTGTTCCCATCCCCCAATTCCCCAATAAAAATCTTTAAAAAGAAGGTTCATTTTTTAAATATGGATGCTACTGGAACATATTGGTAGGCTTATTGGGAATAATTAAAATGAGAGAGAAATTGGTACAGCAGGCAGTAAGAATGCAATTAATGGAGTAAAACCTTGAGAAGATGAGAACAGTTGGAATCTGTTCCTCAAGCTGACTTGAATGTAGTCAGTCATAACTAACATAGTCATGTCACCTATTCTATTCTAACAGGAAGAATGAAACATAGATGATGGGTGTATAAGAACGTGATTTTTGTAGATATGAATGTGGGAGAATAAGGGAGTTATCGTTCATGGCTTCTACTTTATAAAGTATGAGATGATTTACTAAAAATGGAAGAGGAAAGTATATGGGTTTGTTTGAGGGTGCTGGAAAAGGTATAAAATATGAGCTAGACAGTAGGAAAATTGATTTACTTGGGAAATGTAGTAAATAGAGTAATATGGAGAATTCAATTCAAGTTGAAATTTATGAATGGAAAATAAAATATCACAGTCCATTTGTGAAATATTTTTTGTAGCAATATTCAATTTCTTATATAAAAAGCACAGAGAAATTAGATCGTTTGGTTAAGCCAGATTTGAAGTTTGGCCAGGCAAGTATAACAGGGAGAGAGGACAAAAGAATCGAGGCCATTTTCAGAGTGATTATAATGACCAATCATGTATTCTAAAGTGGTTAAGGAGGTATGAAGATGGGAAATGGGGAAGAATGAAATAACAGAAATAAGAAAAAAATGGAGTGGTTAATCATATAAAGATTAGATGTTGCAGTGAAGGTACAATTGTACGTGAAATAGAAGAAAAAGATGTGTTCAACAAAGGAATGTTAAAATAGAGATTTTTAAATATAGTATAATTATTGGTGATGATAAAGTTCAGGGTTTGACCATATGAATAGGTGGCTGAGGTGGGGGAAAATAAAGTGGTCAAAGATAAGGAAGTCAAGGAACTGAGAAATGAGTTGTTAGGTGGGCTACCTATGGAAGATGATGTCACCAAAAATAATGCCAACCATACAGATGGGTGGAAGATCTGGGGTGGAAATGCAGTGAAACACAAGGTAAAACCTTCAACCAATAAATAGTGGGTGAGAAGTCACATGGAGATGAAAGCGAGCAAGAGACCTGGAAACACTGTTTTCTTCTGTTCTCTATGTAGTCATTTTATAACTTTGTTTTTGCTTTCAGCATTGTGACAACCACTAACCTTTAAATATAATGAGCAGCAAACACATGCTTTTACTTAACTATCCCCCTTATATTTATATGCTTGTGTATTTGTATTTCACTGTAGAGACTAGATATAGCCTCCTGATACCCATTATCTCTTAAACCAATTTTTTTCATGGGAGTGTATTACAATTTAGTGTATAGCCCATTGTTGCTATGCATAATCAACAGGATAAGATTGGTATGTGAATTTTATTTTTTTTCATTTTCTTCCACCTGTAGCACTGACTTGAGATTATCTATAAACCATATTATAATCTTCCTTTCTCATAGTGTACTTCCAAGTTTGCTTTAATTAACTCCTTCCTAGTGATTTCAGCATTGATAAATATACATACTTATCCTTTTATATTTTTCCTGAAGGCAGTTGTATTATTAGACGTCTTCATTTACCATTTCTATTGTAAGCTCCACCAATTCCCATTACTTCTTTACCAATCCTATTTTTTCCCATATAAATTACTGATTAAATTACATACACATACTATTAGTATCTTATGTGACAGAATGGTGTGTTTAATATCTATATTTTAAAAAATGTAAGTCTTCTAGTCATTTTTGGTGTTAAGCCAATTATGTTAATTGGAGTATATTGAGCAAAGTACATATTTCAGTCTCTGCACATATATTATTCAATTTGATCAAGCTTCAATATATAAAAGCTTTTTGCAAAATGTAGTGTCAAAATGTTACAGTCTTTGGTCAGAAACTTGGCAGATTAAGTCAATTAAAAAGGTTAAAATAATGGTCCTTTTTTTACAGGAAGTGTAAATGTACAGAATTTATTATCTAATTAAATGCAAGTCTGTAATTCAGTATTAGGATAGCGAATATAAATGCATACAAATCAGGAAGTGAAAAAAGTTGGTTTATTAATAGCAATCAGATACATAAGATTGGCTGTCCAGTGTGGTGCCATCTTATATATTGCCCTTTGTTGTTCTGGAAATCCTTCATGTCCTCATAAAGACATAAGCATTTTATAGTTAAAGTTGTTTTCATCATTAATTTTTGGTTGGTTGAATAACTACTTAATTAAAGTGTCTTGTTTGGCCATGGAAGGAGTCTTCCATGGAGTGTTTATATAGTCCTTATACAAGATTATTTCTTCCTTCTGCCCAGTTTAATACCAAACAATAGTATTGATTGATTCATCCATTTAACAAATATTCATTATCCATAGCCTCCCTTGCACCTTTCTTGGAGCTGAGCATATATCAGTACACCAAATAAACAAAGAACAAACCACAGAAACTTGCCCTCATTCTAGTGAGAGGAGATAGATAATAAAATAAATAAATTATATATGCTGGTAACTAAAAATGGGATGAAGAAATAGAGAAAAGTGCAGTCAACATATTGTGTCAGTTTGAATGAAGAGAGGAGAGAGAACGCTACTAGCTCGAGCAGTGGATCAAGAGAAAATACTTTTGTGTTACTAAATATGATCAATCTTAAAAGCTGATGGGATGGAGGTTTACAACCCTTGTGATGCAGTTGAGAATTTGATAATTAACAGTACAACATTCAGAGAAAGGAGAAACAGCTAGAATCCAGAGAACAGATGAGAGGATTGGCCTTGAAAAAATGAATAACATTCTTTCCTTTGCATCAGGAGAAAGGAGGAAAGTAAGAAAAGATGAGTGTAGGCATACATTGGGTTACATTTTTAGTGGTGAAAGTTGGATAATCTCTCACATATTTGTGGAGGATGTGAGGGAAGATGGAGGATTTTAGTTTCAACCAGATTAGAGAAGGTTTAATGTAGTCATTTTGGTGAATGGAGAAGAAAGCAGCTTACTTAAATTTACTAAGAGTCATGGAAAATTTTGAAAGCCCAACTGAAGAATATTATTTTTTTATATCAACCTGTGTAATAGATATTACTCCACCTAGATTATAGGAATGGAGAATGTACATAGTAGATTAACATGGGGTTAGGGATTTAACATTTGTATATGGAAAAAGGAATTTTAGAAAGGGAAAGAGTATAGTGGATAACATGGATCATAATCAAACAGATGGAGGAAATATAGAGATATTGATATACAAATAACTATAGAAAAGATCGATAAACAGATAGATATAATGATAGATAGGGCAAGAGTTTGATGGACTCAGCAATATTTTTAAAATGGTAATTTCAGTAGCAGAGTGACTTCACTACACTCTTTCTATTCCTGAAGAAGACTGTGGTAAGACAGTGAGATTTCTAAAGTCATTTAACGTGATTGGTTTATTCTGTGGTTCTAGAAATGTGTGGTTGAAATGAAATGGAGGAAAACGTCTTTGAAGTTGTAGAATTTGAGATGTGGTAACCAAAATGTAAAATTTAAAAATAACAATATTACAGTCTGGCCATAAAAGAACAATGTGAGCTGGGTGCCAATGTTATTAATGGATAAGGAAACATGACCAAGAGATTGGTAGATACTATAGAGGGTTAGGAGGTTGTTGAAGTACTGAAATGATGTAAGCCAGAAATGAGCAAGGGTAATAGTGTGAAGGTAGTCCATGGAACAATGAACATAGGGACACAACTCTGTATAATTATGTATGGTATGTGGAGAAATATGTGGCTTTTACTTGAGAAAACCACCAGGATTTGGTGTTCTCAGAGAATCATAAGGTTACGTTTTAATAGATGTAGAGAGGGCCTAGTGAAAAACATAACAATATACAGGAGATTGTTAATCAAGGAATATGTGAGTATGAGAGAGACTAGAACACTGTGGAGTTTTAACTTTTGGTGTTTACCAACGAAAATAGGGACTTAAGATAATTATTGAAAATCCTCTCAGTTCCTTAAGGATGGCAGGCCTCTCACTCCTTCACTTTGACATGAGATGTGGTATTAGTTGTGTTGACTAAGGCATTTCTTAGTCTTATTTATTTATTTATTTTTTAATTGGGGAATTGGGGGATGGGAACAGCTCTGGGGCATTCGGGGAAGGGGAACAGATAAATTGCATTCCTTTTGTTCTTCAGTCTAGTTGTGGAGGACGTTGCTTCACTGGCCCAAGTTGGCACCATCATTGCGCTCTTCCCAGGCAAGGCAGATCAGTCGCCGGCTTCTGGATGGCCCATGGCGGCTGCTGGCCACTCAGGCTGGCTGCTGGCTACACACAGTAGCCCATGGTAACCCACTGCCACAGGGGCTGCAGCCTAGGCCTGTCGCTGGCAACTCACAGCAGCCCAGCTCCAGGTCGAGCTGTTGTTCAGCATCTTAGCTGTAGAGGGCAGTGTCACTGGCCTTTATATGTGGGATCCGAACCGGGGCCCTCTGGCATCCCAAGCCAGCTCTTAACCAACGCGCCACTCGGCCAGCCCTTATACTTATTTTTTAATCCATAAAATTTAAATGATAAATTCATTTTTTCATTTATCTAATTTTGTCAAAGTATAATTTATATACAATAAATTCACCTACTTTAAGTACAGTTTGATTAAGTCTCACAAATGTATCCATCCATGTAATCAACACTATAATCAAGTTATTGAACATGTCCATCACTCAGAAAAGTTCCCTGTGTCCCTTTGCCATCAATGTGCCCACTCAGTCCCCTAGCCCTAATCAACAACTGATCTGATTTAGTTACTACAGATTACTTTTACCTTTTCTAGAATTTCATATAAATGGAATCTTACAATATGTGCTCTGTTTGTATGTGGATTCTTTTGTTCAGTATAACATTTTGAGATTTATCCATGTTCTTTCATGTCTTGGTAGTTCATTTCTTTTTATGCATGCGTTATATTCCATTGTGTGGCTATAACAAAATTTGTTTAGTTAGTCACCCATTAAGACAACTTTGAGTTGTGTTAGTTTGAAGCTATTATAAGTAAAGGTGCTATAAACATTTGTGTAAGTCCTTGTGTGGACATTGTTTTATTTCTCTTGGGTATTATATATTTACCATTATAAGTATGTTTACCTGTATAAGAAAGTACCCAGGGCCGGCCGAGTGGCGTGTTGGTTAAGAACTGGCTTGGGATGCCAGAGGTCCCTGGTTCAGATCCCACATATGAGGGCCTGTGACACTGCCCTCTACAGCTAAGATGGTCAATGGCAGCTCTTCCTGGGGCTGGGCTGCCGTGGGTTGCCAGCGATGGCGTAGGCTGCAGTCCCCTGGTGCAGTGGGCTGCCATGAGCTACCGTGTGTGGCCAGCAGCCGCTGTGAGTGGCCATCCAGAAACCGGCGACTGATCTGCCTCACCCGGGAAGAGCGCAATGATGGTGCCAGCTTGGGCTAGTGGGGCGACATCCTCCACAACTAGACTGAAGAACAAAAAGGACAGCAACTTGTCCGTTTTCCTTCCCCCAATTCCCCAGCTTTGTTCCCATCCCCTAATTCCCCAATAAAAATCTTAAAAAAAAGAAAAAAGAAAGTACCCAACTATTTTCCAAAATGCATGTATCATTTTACATTACCACCAGAAATTTATAAAAGTTTAATTTTATCCACATCCTCACCAATACCCTTGGTGTTTTAAATTTTAGTCATACTAATGTCTGGTGGGTGTCTTGTGGCTTTAATTTGTATTCCTAAATTGGCTAATGATATTGAGCATCTTTTCATACATTTATTGGCTATTCATATACCTTTTGTAAAAAGTCTGTTCAAGTCTTTTGCCCAGTTTTTTGACTGGGTTGTTTTTTTATTGAGTTGTAATTATTCTTTATATATTCTGTATACAAGTTCTTTGTCATATGCACATGAATACTCTCTCTCTCTCTCTGTCTCTCTCACTCTCTTTCTCTCTCTCACACACACACATATACATAAATTTTTCTCCTAGTTGTCCTTTATTTTCTTAATGGTGTCTTCTGAAGAGTAGAAATTTTAAATTTTTGTGAATTCCAATTTATCAACTTTTTAAAGTTTGGTTTTGTTTGTTTGTTTATATCTAAGACATCTTTGCTTATCCTAAAATCACAAAGATTTTCTTTGTCTTTTTAAAGTGGATAATGTTAGCATTTATATTTAAGTCTATGATCCATTTCAAGTTAATTTTTGAGAAGCATGTGGAGTAAGGGTCAAAGTTCAGTTTTTCCATATGGACCTATAGTTGTTTAACAACATTTGCTGAAAATACTATCTTTTCCACATTTAATCATCTTGGCATCTGTGTGAAAATCAAGTGACCTTACATTTGTTTATTTAAGTATGCTTTCTTTTCTCTCCTTGCTCTAGATATACTTGTAGGCAATGTAAGTCTTCCAACTGTTTTCTTCTTCAAAAATATTTTAGCTATTCTAAATTCTATGCATTTCTATATTAATGTTAAAATCAGCTTGCCAATTTCTAAAAAAACTATACTGGAATGATTAGAATTGAATTAAATTTATAAGTAAACTTGAGGAAAACTGACATCTGAACAATATTGAGCCTTCCAATCCACTAAAATGGTATGTCTCCATTCCTTCTTTCTTCTTCATTTTGTTTCAGAATTTTTGTTCTAGTTTTTAATATACAAGTTCTTGACATATTTGCTAAAAATAGCCCCAAGTTAAATAACATATGCTTTATGTTATTTAAATACCATTGTTTTTAAAATGTATTTTATGATTGTTTATTGCAATTCATTACTCATAATTGGTAGCCATGTTAAAATAATATTAAAAATTTTTTATTATTAGTTTCAGGTGTACAAAAAAACATAATGATTAGACATTTACACACCTACAAAATGATAACTCCAGGTCTGATACCCTACATAGATATTACCATGATTATATACCATTGACTATATTCTCTATACTGTACTTTACATCCCATGACAATATATATATATATATATATATATATATATATATATATATATATATATATATTAAACTATAGTTCACACTCAATATAATTTTATATTACTTTGAGGTGTACAGCACAGTGGTTAGGCATTTAAGAAGTTATCTCTCTGATAAGTCTAGAACCCATCACACAGCATACGTAGTTTTTACAACATTATTGACTATATTCCCCATACTGTATTTCACATCCCAGTAACTATTTTGTGACTACCAATTTGTTACTTCTAATCCCTTCACCTTTCTCACCCATCCCCCTAACCTCCTCCCATCTAGCAACCATCAGTTTGTTCTCTGTATCTATGAGTCTATTTCTGTTTTCTTTGTTCATTTATTCTGTTCTTTAGATTCCACATATAAATTATGAGATCATATGGTATTTATCTTTCTCAGTCTGACATTTCACTTAGCATAATATCCTCTAGGTACATCCATGTTGTTAAAAATGGTAAGATTTCATCCTTTTTATGGCAAAGTAATACTCCATTGTATAAATGTACCACAATTTCTTATCCAATCGTCTGTTGAAGGGCATTTCAATTGTTTCCATATTTTGGCTATTTTGAGTAGTAGCGCTGCAGTAAACATACGAGTGCATATATTTTTTTCAAATTACTGTATTGGATTTCTTTGTGTAAATATCCAGGAGTGAAATTGCTGGATCATAAGGTAGTTCTAGTTTTAATTTTTTGAGAAACCTCCATACTGTTTTCCATAGTAGCTGCACCACTTTGCAATTCCACCAACAGTGCATGAGGTGTCCCTTTTCTCCACATCATGGCCAGCACTTGTTTCTGTTGATTTATTGATGATAGCCATTTTGACAGGAGTGAGGTGGTATATCATTGTGGTCTTTATTTACATTTCTCTGATGATTAGTGATGTTGAGCATCTTTTCGTATGTCTTTTGGCTATCTGGAGACATATCTATTCAGGTCCTCTGCCCATTTTTTAACTGATTTAAAAAAAATAAATATTGGATATTAACCCCTTATCAGATATATCATCGGCAAATACCTTCTCCCATTTCTTAGAATGTCTTTTTGTTTTGTTGATGGTTTCCTTTACTGTGAAAAACCTATTTAGTTTGATGTAGTCCCATTTGTTTATTTTTTCTTTTGTTTCCCTTGCCTACGATGATATATCAGTAAAAATATTACTAAGGGTAAAGTCTGAGAATTTACATCTTATATTTTCTAGGAGTTTTATGGTTTCGGGTCCTATATTTATGTCTTTAATTCATTTTGAGTTTATTCTTGTACATGGCATAAGAAGGTGGTCCAGCTTTATTTTTTGCATGTACCTGTCCAGTTTTCCCAGCACCATTTATTGAATAGACTGTTTACCCCAATGTAAATTCTTGCTTCCTTTGTCATAGATTAAATGACCATATAGGGATGGATTTGTTTCTGGGTTCTCTATTCTCTTCCATGATCTCTGTGTCTGTTTTTATGCCAATACCATTCTGTTTTGATTACTATGGCCTTGTAGTATGGCCTTATAGTTTGATATCAGGTAGTATGATACCTCCAGCTGTGTTCTTTTTTTCTCAGGATTGCCATGGCTATTTGGAGTCTTCTATAGATCCATATAAATTTTAGCATTGTTTGTTCTAGTTTTGTGAAAAATGCCACTGCTATTTTGATAGGGATTGCACTGAGTCTATATATTGCTTTGAGTAGTATGGATATTTTAACTATATCAATTCTTCCTATCCATGAGTATGGTGTATGTTTCCATTTATTTGTATCTTCTTTAATTTCTCTCTTCAATGTCTTATAATTTTCTGAATACAGGTCTGTTACTTCCTTGGTTAAACTTATTTCTAAGTATTTTATTATTTTTTTTATGCAGTTGTAAATGGAATTTTTTCCTCAATTTCTCTTTCTGATAGTTCATTGTTAGTGTGTAAAAAGTCAATGGATTTCTGAATATTAATTTTGTATCCTGCCACTTTGCTAAATTAATCCATCAGTTCTGATAGATTTTTTTGGTGGAATCTTTGGAATTCTCTTTATATAGTCTTATGTTGTCTGCAAATAATGACAGTTTTTGTTATTCCTTTTCCATTTGAATGCCTTTTATTTCTTTACCTTGTCTGATTGCTGTGGCTAGGACTTTCAGAACTAGGTTGAATGAAAGTGTTGAAAGTGGGCATCCTGTCTTGTTCCTATCTTAAGGGGAATGCTTTTAGATTTTCCCCATTGAATATGATATTAGCTGTGGTTTTGTCATATGTGGACTTTATTATGTTAAGATATGTTCCCTCTATTCCCACTTTGCTGAGAATTTTTATTATAAATGGATGCTGGGTTCTGTTAAATGTTTTTTCTGCATCTATTGGTATGACCATATGATTTTTATTTTTCATTTTATGTAGTGTTTCATGCTAATTGATTTGTGGATATTGAACCAGCTTTGCATACCAACAATGAATCCCATTTGATTGTGGTGTATGATCTTTTTAATGTATTGCTGAATTTGGTTCGCTAATATTTTGTTATCAACTTTTGCATTTTTCATTAGAGATATTGGTCTATAGTTTTCTTATTTTGTAATGTCTTTGTCTGGTTTTGGAATCAGGATACTTGTCGCCTCATAAAATGAGATTGGGGGCTTGCCCTCTTGGATTTTTTTGGAATATTTTGAGGAAAATAGTTATTAATTTTATTTTGGAATGTTGACAATAATCAGTCTGTTCAGATTTTTTTTTCTTCTTAATTCAGTCTTGGAAGATTGTATGCTTGTAGGAATTTTTTCCAAATTGTCCAATTTGTTGGTGTATAGTTTCTTGTAGTATTTTCTTAAAACTTTTTGTATTTCTGTAGTGTCCATTGTCAGTTCTCGTTCATTTCTGATTTTATTTATTTGTATCTCTCTCTCTCTCTCTCTCTCTCTCTCTCTCTCTCTCTCTCTCTCTCTCTCATTTTTTTGATGAGTCTGGTTAAGTTTTGTTAATTTTGTTTATCTTTTCAAAAAACGAGTCTTGGTTTCATCAATCTTTTGCTTTTTTTTGCCTCTGTTTTATTTGTTTCCACTCTGATCTTCATTATTTCCTTCCTTGTGCTCACTTTGGGCTTTCTTTGCTGTTCTTTTTCCAGTTTACTTAGGTGTAAAGTTGGACTGTTTATTTATGATTTTTCTTATTTCTTTAGGTAAGCCTGTATTGCTATGAATTTCCCTCTTAGGTTTGCTTTCATTGTGTCCATACATTTTGGGTCCTTGTATTTTTATTTTCATTTGTCTCAAGTATCTTTTGATTTCTTATTTGATCTCGTTGTTAACCCACTTATTTATTGTAGTAGCATGCTATTTAGCCTCCATGTGTTTGTGTTTTTTAGTATTGTTTTGTAATTGATTTCTAGTTTCATACCATTGTGGTCAGAGGAGACACTCGATATCATTTCTGTCTTCTTAAATTTATTGAGACATGTTATGTGGCCTAACATGTGGTCTATCTTGGAAAATGTTCCATGTGCACTTGAAAAGAGTGTATATTCTGGCTGTTTTGGGGTGAAATGCTTTAAAAAGATCAATGAAATCCATCTGGTCTAGTGTGTCATTTAACATTGCTGTTTCCATGTTGATTTTCTGTCTGGAAGATCTGTCCATTGGTGTCAGTGGTTGTCAAAGTCCCCTACTATGATTGTGTTACACTTGATCCCCACCTTTATGTTGTTCAATATACTTTTCAATATATTTAGGTGCTCCTATGTTGGATGCATAAATGTTTCCTAGGGTGATGGTTGCTTGTTCAATTGATCCCTTTATTATTATGTAATGTTCTTCCTTGTCTCTTATTATAGTCTTTGTTTTAAAGTCTATTTTGTCTGATATACATGTAAATGCTGCTACTCCAGCTTTTTCTCATTTCCATGTACATGAAATATCTTTTTCCATCCCTGTGTGCATTTTGATCTGAGGTGGGTCTCCTGTAGACAGCATACACATTTGTCTTGTTTTTGTATCCATTCAACCACACTATGTCTTTTGATTGGAGCATTTAATCCATTTACACTTAAAATGATTGTTGATAGGTACATAGTTATTGCCATTTTATTATTCATTTAAAAAAAAATCTTTATTTGTTTGTTTTCTCCTGTCTGCTGCTTAAAGAAGGCTTTTTTAACATTACTTATAATACTGACTTTGTGGTAATAAATTCCTTTAGCTTTTTGTTGTCTGGGAAGCTCTTTATCTCTCCTTCAATTTTAAATGATAGTCTTGTTGGGTAGAGTGGTCTTGGTTACAGGCCCTTTTTTTCATCATTTTAAATATTTCCTGCTAGTTCCTTCTGGCCTGCAAAGTTTCTGTTGAGAAATCAGCTTATAGCCTTATGCAAACTCCCTTGTAAGTAATTAGTTGTTTTTTTCTTGCTGCTTTTAGGATTCCCTTTTTGTCTTTAACCTTTGCATTTTAATTATGATGTGTCTTGGTGTGGGCCTGTTTGGGTTCATCTTGTTTGGGATTCTCTGTGCTTTCTGTGCTTCCTGGGTTCCCATTCCTTTGCCAGGCTAGGGGAGTTTTCGGTCATTATTTTTTCACATAGGTTCTCAATCCCTTGCTCCCTCGCTTCTCCTCTGATGCAAAGTTGTTATGTTTGGTGTTGTGCCACAGGTGCCTTAAACTACCTTCTTCTTCTTTTTTTTTAATTTCTTTTTATTTTTGCTCTTCCGATTGAGTGTTTTCTGCTATCTTGTATTCTGAATCAGTGATTCAGTTCTTTGTATCATTCAACCTGCTGTTGATTCCTTCTACTATATTCTTCATTTCAGTTATTGTATTCCTTATTTCTAACTGGTCTTTTTTATGGTTCTATTTTTTTTTCTTTATGCTTACTCTCTCTCTGTCAAATTTCTCACTGAGATCCTTAAGCATTCTCCATAACCAGTGTTTAAAACTCTGTCTCTGGTAGGTTGGTTGCCTCCACTTCCTTTAGTTCTATTTCTGGAGTTTTCTTCTGTTCTGTTATTTGGGATATGTTTATTTGTTTCCTCATTATGACTGCCTCTCTGTGTTTGTGTCTATGTATTAGGTAGAGCTCCTATATATCTCAATCATTGCTGGGTTTCTATATGTAGTATGTGCCCAGTGTGGTCCAATGGCACAGCCTCCTTGATCTCCTGTGTGTGTGTGATCCAGGAGTGTCCCTTGAGTGTGTTTTGTGTTCTCCTGTTGTAGCTGAGCCTTAACTGCTTTTGGCATGTCAGTGGGTGGGATTTACTAGAAGACTGACTGACTGTGAGCATTCGCTATGCCCACAGTGTATGAGTTGTATGGGGGCTGATTCTGCAGAGGAGGATTCACCCTCATGATTTCTAGTGCCAGTTGAGGCCACCCTTTGGGTGTGACACTTGTTGGGCTAACCAGATAGTGCTCTGATGTGGTCTGAGGCTGGCTTCTGGTTGTGTTGTTTCTGGTATCTCTTGGGAAGGGCTCCTGTGCAGACCAATTTTAGCCTTGCCTGTTACCAGCCCAGGGCTACCTGGTAGGAACTATAAAGCCATATGTGGTTGATGTTTGTTTGTGGGTTGAACCTAGAGGCTTATGACAATGGTCTCACTGTGAACTGAGACTGGCTGCCACCAGTACTGGGCCTGGGGTAGCTTTGCAAAAGGCCCAGGCCCTCCTATGCCAATTGCCACCTGCCAGTTGACCGGAAGGCTCAGCTGTTGAAAGAGCCTCCTTAAGTGTGTTGGCATGGCTGGTTGACATAGTGTTGAGAGTGCCTCAGGTAATGCAGCACTAGCTGGGCTAGGCAGGGTCCCAGGAAGTCATGAGGCATGGCCAGTAGTTTTTATGAGGTTAATGCAGATTCAGTTTTTGTACCAGTGCCTGTCCTGTATGTGTTTCATAAAATGCCCTGAGAACAACAAAGCCAGCTACGGTTTGACCCAAGGGCCACCCAAGAGAGGTTGTAGCACAAATTTTGGCTTACTGTCCACTACCAAAATTCTCTGGGCAGCCATGGGCCATCCATTGCTATAAAAGACTTCTGCAGCTTATGGGGCAGGGCCAGCTGCCCAGGCACCAATAGTACCCCTGACAATGCTGCATTAGGTGGGAAAGATGGGGTTTCAGGGAGTTATGGGGTGTGGGCAGTAGTTTTTACAAAGTTAATGCAGTTTTGGTTCTTGCACTAGTGATGGGCCCATTACCACTTTGCAAAAATGACCTGAGAACACCGCAGCCAGCCACCACTTGCCTTAGGCCCAGAGGTACCTGAGAGTTACCCAAGAGAGACTGTTGCTCACTGCCCACCACCAAAAGTTCTCCATGCCACTGTGGGCCATCTGCTGCTGAAAAAGGCTTCTATAGTTTATGGGGTGGGGCTGGCTGCTCAGCATTTGAGAGTACCAGCAATGCAGTACTAGCTGTGTGGGGTGGGGACTCAGGGAGTTGCCAAGATGGTGTGCATGCGCCGATTTTACCAGACCAATGCAGCCTCAGATTTGACCCTTTGGGGGAGTGTTCAACATAGAAAAGATGGTGCCCTTATGTAGGCTGCACTTGAGGCAGGCTCCACACAGGGATAATGACTGCTATCCCTCCAGCTGTTTTTCTGAAACCATACAACTCAGTCTTCCCAGTATGTCTCTTGCACCTCTTGAGTTGCTGCCCCTCTACCAGAGACCAGGTTAGTGTTTACAATTAAGTGTGTCTGTGTACAAGCTCTTTAAGATAGTGTTTTGGTTTCCAGCTACCTTCCATCTCACCAGGACAGCCAGACAGAGTACTCACTGATTTTCACTGCCAAATGTTGTGGGAACTCCTCTTCCTGCCACAGGACGCCTGGGCTGGGGAGCACAGTGTGGGGCTGTGACCCCTCCCTCTTCTGGGGTGATCTCCACCACCAAGGTGTCCCTCCTGGTGTTTAACCACTATCTGTGGGTTTGGGGTCAGCTGTTTCATGTCTCTGCATCTCGTACTAATCTTGATATGGCCTCTTCTTTGTATCCTTAGTTATGGAGTTTCTGTTCAGCTAGTCTTCAGATGATTCTTGAAGTTGATTGTTCTACAATTTATTTGTAATTTTGATGTGATCCTGGGATGCAGTAGTCATAGCATTTACCTAATCTGCCATCTTGGACCTCTCCTAAACTAATATTTTTTGGGCATCTATTCTATGTATTCACTTGCTTTATCTTGGATTTCCTGATGAATAAAAATCATAGATCTTTTCTGTCTTTTTAAAATTAACAGTCTAGTGTAGGAGACAGATACTGATACAACAATTGCACAATAAGTACAATGAAAGGGGAGTGCCTAGTGCTTTATGGCATATAACTGGTCAGTTGACCTTGCCAAGAGGATTGGGAAAGCTTTCCTGTGAAAGTGCAAGGGAGTTGAATTGTGAAGGATGAAGAAGAATTAACTAGTTAGAGGAAAGGGCAAAACAGTGTAACCACAAGAAAGAACATGCACAGAGACACTGTGGTGGGAGGAAGCATAGAGAGGATGTGATACTGAGGATGATCATGGTAGTTAGAAGAACGCAAGAAGCATGATGATAGATTTAGCTTAAAGTATACCTTAGTGGTTAGAACACGATCTTGAGTCCATGTTTGTCTTTATCCTGAATATTTTTAGGCATGAGCATAACATTATTATGATTGCACTTTAAAAAGGTCAGTGTGGTTGCCATGTGGATAACAGATCAAAAGGAAGCAAAAACATGATTCAAGAGAACAGTTAAGTGGATACTGTCATAGTTCAACATGTTGGCTTGGAGTAGGGTGATGGATTGGAAATAGAGAGAAGTTGATATATTTAGGAGATAATTCAGAGAAAAAAATTAATAAAAAGTAACAAGAGTTAGTGATTGATTGGATATGGTAGGAAAAGAAGAGGGCAGAGTCAAGAAAGGTATCAATGTACCAAATATATGTCAGTGATATTTTAAAACCAAGCAAGAGGAGATGTGAAATAGACAGTTGATGAGTGTGTTTCTTGTTCAGAAAAGACATCTAAGTAATAGAGAAACAGTTATTGCCCAAAGGAATATAGCTGTCAATTGAAGTCTTAGGTGAGGATACACAGGTAAAGATAATAGCATGAAAAGAGGAGAGAGCCACTTTCAGTTGTATTTCTTCCTCTTTCTTGTTTAAATACATTTTCAGTATAATGTGTCAAGACTATTTTAGTTTATGTCACCTGAAATTTCTAATCTTGTCAAGTTTTCTCCTTTGATTTCTTATATTTTGCCTTACATTTGTAATAGTTTACTTATGATGTTACACTTGTACCATTATTAATCTTTTGTAAGTTTTTATCAAGTAATATAGAATAGCATAGTAATAGCAAGAATAATGGTAGAGAATAATTTATCAAAATGGTAATTTCTCATATGAAACCACAAAACTGACATATAATGGTGTTTGTTACACAAACCTCTGGGTAGGCATATTTACTTTGTAAGTGATCACTAGAAAGATATAAAATTTGAAAGAGATTAATAGGCTGGAAAAAATTGAGAATAAAATAGAAAGATGTGTTATAGTATCCATATTCATAAAATATTAAAATTATCAGAGGATATAGGTAGTGTAGAAAATAATATTTCTATTTTTTTATCATTATTGGGATATCAAGTTATTTTTCTCTCCTTTTTTATTGTAAAATACCACCACAGTTTGAAACATCTCAATCCCAAATAGTAACTATTTCATTACTATATGTAAAGAGCAAGAAGCAGGCTGATAATATATAAATTGTCCATTTCCCTTTGAGATGCTATCTATTATTTTATTTATTCATAAAGCAATCCTTAATCTAGGAGCCACGCCAGTAAATTGATTTCATTTTCATGACTTATAACAGCTTTTTGGATAAGACCCATTGTTATAACTTAGTAAAACTGGGTAACTGTTTCCTGACAGCCTACAGGAAAAAATATGATTTCCTATAATAAGACACTGAACTACATCCAATTCAGAGAAATATTCTGAATTCATAAACAGAAAATTAAATCCTGTAATGTAGAATGAATATAGATATTATGGCTGCTGGAATTGTTCTTAAATTTGAGCTGCTATTACTTATGCAAAATGTCCAAGAATGATGAATGGCCCATTGTTAAACCCATTGAACAAAAAGCTTTGATTTCCAACAGTGATTTTAATCAGGGCTCATTATATAGCTTAGAATAAGGTACTTAAAAATTCCATGCTCCTGTTTCATCATCAGTGAACTAGGAAGAAAAATGCATTTTCTCTTTGTCCTTGAACTCTTAAAGTTGTAAAGAATAATGCTTGAGTACCCTACTAATATAAATGCAAAAACTTCATTATTTAAAATCTATTTAAATCCAAACACTAATTATACAAGTTAATGCTAAAATAAATTAGGTGCATATGGGACTTAAATATTTCAAAATTCTATTTATACCAAAATATATGTTCCATCTTTATTAGTGCAGCTATTTCCCCCTGGATAGGCTTACTGCTAAGAACAGAGGAAGGCAGCATCTTGAATGTGAATAGAAGACATAAACATGAGATCCAAAAGCCAGTCAACTTTATTTCATGATCATAAGTTGAAAGCTAATCTGGTCCTGAAGTCTTGAGGTATTAGAGAGACACCTTGATTCATCTATAACTAGGAGCCTTATTTATGGAGAACAGATCATTCTTTCCTTGAGGTTGTTTTTCATTCTTACTCTGTGATGGCAGGGAATGTGCAACTCTTAGAGTCCCTTGCACATATTGATACTCACTAGACATCTGAGGAAGGACTGATACCAAGTGAGATATGCCTTTATTCATTAATTTAATTTTGTTTTCAAGAAACAGAAACTGTCCTAGGCTCTAAGGATACAAAGTGTGTCAGACACACCAGGGAGTTCAAGATCTATCAGAGAAAAAAAGACATACAAAAAGTATAAGTAAATAAAATACTGACTTGATAGGACATCTAGGTTGATACATGCAGGATTTTTGAATAAAGTCATTTTAGTGGAGTGCATTCTCCAAAAAATAGGATGAGGACTGAAAGTAGTTTTGAAATATTTATGTAATTATCTGTTGCTGTGAATTCTGGTATGGAACATTTTACTACTTCATTTTTAGGCCAAACTACTTGACCTAGTCTTTTTTTCATTAACATTTTCTAGACTACAATTCGTTGACTTTTAACATTTGAAAAAGACATATCCACATCCTAAATATATATCAGCACCAATGTAAGGGATTTTCAGGAGTATCGAGGGTGGGCTAAGAAAGTAGACGAGCCACATCTACCCACCCGTGCTGTTCCTGCATCTAAAGCTCAGACAAACTAACACAGACCAGTAAGAGTCTAATTTTAATGTCAATCTTTCATTCATCATTTCATTTATTCACATGCTAAATGTTTATTAAGTGCTTACTACATGCCGGTAATGTGCTAGAGACTGGGCTGACAGTGATGAGTAAAACTGATTCTTTCTGGTAGAAAAAGAAATATCATAGGCACATAGGCCTGAGACAAAAGTGGGGCTTCCTACTTCTTTATAAATTACAGTGGTGCTAGGCCCAGGATGCTAGTTAATGCAACCTGAGCTGCACCCCAATGATAGTCAGAAATGATGGAAAAGAAAAGAGAAAATGGAAAATCCACCCCTGTGCAAGGCTTCCTGCTCTAGCATGTCTTCTGTATGGGGAATGACAAAGGTGAGCTTGGAAAGGAAAGTGAACTGGGGAGCAGGCCTTGCCTTTAGACATAGAACCAACTCAGATTAGTAAAATATGGCACATGAACTATGGCAAAGGCGCAATGGAATAAACGAATGAAAACAATGAAATAAAAAGAAAAGTATAAAACATTATCATATAGTCGAAGCATCATAAAATGAAACATAATAAATATGATACCTGAGAGTAGAAAGTAATTTGTTCTTGTATAAAAGGTAGATTGCAAATGAGTGGTCAGATGATAAATACTGCAGTAGTTTTGGGTGAGAAATCCATTAAACCTGACATAATTGATGTTTCAAAGAAATGCTGTTATGTGAGCTGGGCCTAGAAAGGCAAATTACTTCATTCAGCATTTAACAAATATTTGCTAAAAATGTACTATCTGGTGGCAATGAGACTAGTAGCATCACTCGTAAAAGGAGAGGTTGCACTAAATGATCTTTATTTGAACCATCCACTGCATGATCTAATTCTGTGGGTAGTGGTGAACTTTGTTAGGTGGCAGGAATAGAAAATTGTGATGGGCAGGTTAAAAGTCCCCAAAGATCTCTGGAACCCATGAATGTGTTATCGGATACAGTAAAAGGGACTTTGCAGTTGTGATTAAGATAAGGATTTTGAGATGAGGAGAGTATCCTGGATTATTCTGGCGGACTCAATCAGATTACATGGGTCCTTAAAATTGAGGAGCTATTTTAGTGTGGTAGGAGAGAGGGAGATGTGACCACAGAAGAATGGTCAGAGAAATGTAACATTGCTGGCTTTGAAGATGGCAGAAAAAGGCCACAAGCCAAAGTATATGGGTGACATCTAGAAACTGGAAAAGAACCATAGCCCTGATGACAGCTTGATTTTAGCTTAGTGAGACCTGTATTGGCCTTTGCTTTTGATGAACAAAAGTAAGAAATTGGTAAAAAAAAAACCTGGTGTAGAGTACGTTTAGAGGGATAATAGAAAATGAATCAGTACAAATTCATTGGGTTAGTTTATTGAGGGCCTTGAAATTAAGGCAAAATAGTTTTATTTTATTAATTTTTGTACAATGAAAAATAATAACTTATCAAAATTTGTTGAGCAGTACATGAGTTGAATTAGAGAAGAAAAAGCAAACTAATACTATTGCTGTTTGCTTTTTGATAAATCATTAAATCATGAAAATCAAATATTAAACCTTATGATATTACTAATATAAAATGCATGTTTATAGAACTATGTTCTAATTATTTTACAATTAAATCTTCTTTATAATTTTAAAAATAAATCGACTCAGCAAACTGTGTCATTATTTAAATAAGGTCATGACCATATATGTATACATAAAATACATGGTTACTTTTGATTATTGACAATAACAATGAAACAGAAAACTGTTAGGAAATAGTCCTTAGTTCATGTAGTTCTTGCTGGTGTATGGCATCTTACAGAATTTTTACTTAATTAGAAAATATATTCTAGGGACTTACTATAGGAACAAAGTCTTTTTGCAGAAACTTTTAATCAGAACAGGTTTTAACATTAATACAATGAAAATATAAATTACTGGAGAGGGTCAGCATTTTAGGAGAAAGATAGGCTTATTAGAATTGTCAAACTCCAAATTAAGAGTTAATGAACTCCTCAAATCTTGCTGCTGTATTAATGAAAAGACTCAAATGCAAAGTCTGTCATGTTTAAGAAGTGGCTAACCAGTCCCACTTTACAACTGAGTATTTAAATGGGCTTGTAGTTAAGAAAAAAAAAAGGTGAATAGGAGTAAAAGAAAAAAGAAGGTGGGGGATGAGGAAAAGAGGAAGGAAAAGAAAATAGAGGATTTCTAAGGATGCTGTTATTTACAGAAATATAAATTAATGAAAAAATAGTCTGATTTACTAGTTAAATGAGCTCTTGTTAAGGGCCTGGGTAATTTGGGGCATGAGGAAAATGGGATAGAATACATGTCTTTCTCTGCTTTGGAAAGAAAGGAATCTATGCATCACTGGCCATTCTTTGGGTAACACATTGTAATATCTATCATACCGGGTAACATTCCAAATCGGTGCAAAATGGGTTAAATGGAAATATAATAAGCTACTTCAAATCCATAACCCAGTAATGTACTGCTTAAAAGACATTCACTTGAAAATTTGTTTTAACTTTGGCTTTTAAATACAAATCTAAACAATGCTATTTGATTTCACATACACCAGAACAATAAAAAATTTAAAAATTCTGACAATATCATACGCTGCTAGAAATGTGGAATAAAGGGAACTCTTAAATGTAAGTAGTGGTTGTATAAATTGGAACAGCAAGTTTTAAGAACAATTTGGCAATATCTAGTTAAGCTGATGGGGATCTAGTTGCATTTATTTCAGAAAAACTCTTATATATGTGCAAGAAAATATACACAAGGGTATTCAATGCGACACTGTTGTTTATAGAGAAAAAACCCCTAGAAACAAACTAAGTATCCTTTATTAGAAGTGGATAATTTTATATACAGCAGTCACAGTGAATAAAGAAAATAAAGGTTGAGAGAAAAAGGTGAACTCTTAAGATCACACAATATGATACCTGTTATTTAAAAATTTGCAACACATAAAGTAATATATGCCGTGCGTGTATAAATACATTTGTATGTAAAGGTATGAAAACATGGGTGGAAATGATACATTTCAATTTCAGAATGGTAATTACAGCCAGGATGCAAAGGAGATGACATGGAATAGAATCAATTAGGCTGCACAAAAAGGATTTGGGTCAAAACTTTACTGTTTTATGTATTTCCATAATAATCTAAAGAAAAAGTGATAACATGTTTCTTAAATCTGAGATGTGTGTTCAATGTTTTTAGATTAGTTTTCTGTATTTTCAAATATAAACCAATTAAATAAAGGGCCATATTTAATTATTTTACCATGGGTAAGAATTATCTCATGTATAATCTAGTAGTGGTGTTAATTTGGGTTATTTTGTGTGATTTCTTTAATCCTATTTCAGTTTCAGACTGTACTTTGCATTTCAGTCAGCTGGCTTATATTCCTCTTAGATTGTGTGCTTATAGTATAGAGGTTTTTCCAATACTGTCATGCATTTGATAATCTATCAGCAAAGTTATTTCTCAAAATATTCAAAATATCTATAGAAATATAGTCTGCAATATTCCTATCAGTTTTATTTTTTTTCAAGATTAATTTGAGTGCCCCATATGTGATTCATTAAGCACAAGCTCTGGAAAAATAAAATCACCATTAAAAAATGTAACTTTATTCTGGACTGGCTAATCTGATTGATGGAGATTAATATGTGCCATTTCTAAGAAAAAAAAATAACTGGTCATTAGAGATGATCTTACTCATTGATACCAAGGGAATATAATGGGGACAACATTGTTCTTTCATCTACATCATTGGGGGAGCAGCCTTGACCCCTTAGCTTGCTTCATTACCATCTTTCACAATAAATCATCGGCCCATCATGGACAGCCATTTAGAGAGTAATAATAATAATAGTTAACATTTAAAAAGCTTTTATTACTTGAAGCGCTGTGATCAGCACTTTACATGGATTATCTTATATGCTTTTAACAACCTAAGAGGAAGAAACTATTATTATTTACTCTGTATAGATGCAGGAACGGAAGCTTAGAGGGGCCAATAAAATATCAAAGAAAATAAGAACTCTAGGCAAATGACAGCATTATTCTAAATAAAATAATAAGCCACAAATTTCATGGAGTTGGTAAATGTCCTAGCAAAAGAAGTCTATGTTTTGATTGGCAAAGAAATGTGGAAAGAAGATGCAAATGATGCTTGCTGGTGAAAAAAAAAAAGAGAGCTTTGGCTATGTGGTAGGGCAGAAAAAGACATAGAGACTTCCATCAAAGGGAAGCAGGTTCTAATCTTGCTAACATTAGAAGATGAGTCCCACATACTTGGTGAATTTGTCTTCTTTGTTTTCTATATAGCTTAAGGGTTCTTGGGGATGAAATCAAATTCTAAATAACCAGAAGCAAGGCAGAGCAATGTAAAAAAAAATGGTGGCTCAGGGCTAGGTTTCTGATGTGCATGGCATGTGTAAGGGATAGTCATGGTGAAAATGCACATGGATGGTTTGTTCAGGAAGGGTGTGGGATTAGTAGTGGATTTGAGGAAGCACAGGCATACAGTGGAATGCCAGGAAAGTTAGGCAACTAAATACCGAAGGAAATGCTACAGAAGCCCGCTTGCCAAGACAGGGAAGAAAAAAGATTTTAGATGAAGTGAACATATTTTGTAGGCTGAATTAATTTAGAAATTCTCAATATTCACTTGAAGATTACATGTTTAGTATTGCATAAATATTAGAGCAGTGCCATCTAATAGAAATTTCTCTCTAGCCCAGAACCAACTGGAACAGCTTTACTAAAAACATAAGAAATTTTTTCCTTAAACTTTAACCTGTTTGTACCCATCACACCCTCAACCATCTCCCTTTGTCTCAACTTGCACTGAATTAATACATTTTTGCTCCTAATTCTAAAATCGTTGTGTTTTTCTACTTTAGCTGTTTCCTTGGTGTTTCTTCGTTTGCTCACACTTCACTTCATACCTTCATTTATTTTCTGAGATCCACACTTTGCCTTTCCCATTCTATTCCCTGTCTATGAAATCTGACCTATATGGACAATGTATCAAGAGGTACTCATACGCTCTAGTGAGCTTATTGTGAAAAGCCTGCTGCAAGAGATCAGAGGAAGAAGAGAGAGGTCAGTCACCTGTTTCCCTCCCTGCACGATCACCTCACATTGGCTCTGCCTCTTCACCAAAGATCAGAGCTCCTGTCAAGTAGCCCTGCATACAGGAACCCCTTTGGCTTCCAGAACCACACTCCCATCCTTAAGTTACGCCTCGGAACAGTAATAGCTCAGTTATTTCTAGCCCTGAACTCTGGTGATATCTCCTGTGTTTTCCTTGTACTCTATTACACCTTGGTAAATAGTTCATTTATTAAATCCTCTTCCAATTATCCCTGTTTGAGTGTGTCATCTATTTCCTGTTGGGGCTCTGACTGAACCAACTGTTTTAAGGCACTTTTTCTCTATTTCACACTTTCCTGATTTAGATGGTTGTAGGCAACCATTAATTTATCATGTAATTATTACCTTGTTTTAATCTTTATTCCATTAGGGAGCTTGTAGAGTAAAAATAGTTCAAGTTCAAAGGTCTAAACACGCTAGCGTTAGCTTTGCCCTTTACTAGCCATATGATCACTTTATTTCTCCTGAACCTCTATTTTTTTCACCTATAAAATGAATTATGTTAGATAATCTCTAAGATTAACTTCTAGTTTTAAGATTCTATAATTTCAAGGATTATATAATTGCTTAATCTCACTGACTGCTCAATTCTGGTTCTATGCATTATTGTGACTTTGTATGAGGACTATTTATGAGAAAATTATTGCTTTTTATATTATATGTAAAAAATTCACATGGAATAAAATAAACCTGAATGATTTTAAGATATAAAAATACTAATATAAAAGCAAAAAATACATGGCTATTAGAATTATGTAGCTTTGAGTTTGAAATTTAAACAATGAAATTCTATCCAAAACTAGAAACAAAAGGAGAAAGTTAAGTGCAGGTAGTTACTTATTTAATGCACATTGGACCTATGTACTTGAAACTTTAGATTCAATGAATACAATTTACTTGTATTTTCAGGCACAGGATATGGGTAGAGCAGTTGCTGTAAATGTTATCTTTAAAAGGTTTAGCTGGCAGTTGAACTTTTCCATTTCATTTTTCTCTTATCTCTTTAGAAAGGAAGAGATAATTTTTTGACATAAATAACATTCTAAAATGGGGAAAGAGACACTCTACATTGAACTCTCAGATCTGAGGGAATATTTTGGCCACATTTTAACTGAAGGATATAAGATTGAATAATTTTACGATGAGAGTTTTGGTCATTGTTTCATTGGATTTGATATTAAAATACCAAATTATAATATGCTACTAATATTTCCAAATAGCATCATCCATCTTGCTTTAGCTGGAAGGTGTTTTCTTTTAAAGAAGTCAAGCAAACACACCTGTGTTAATAAAATTCTTTATTTTTGATAGCTCCTGAAAAAAAAATGTATGTTGTATTCAATATTTAAATTCCATACTTGAGGCAGACCCATGCCGCCATGCAATTGGCCACAGAATTCAGCTTCTGTCACAGAATTTGCCCTGTGGAGATTGCTGTGCAACTCCACTCTCATGTGGCTGACAGAGAGGTGAAGGGGGTGGGTGCGGGTATCGCATTTGCTTTGCTTTGGCTCTGGCTTAGGAAAATCATTCAGGCAGTTGCTCTTTGTAGCATGTAATGCTGTTAGTTCCTATCCCACTGCTAACAACCTTCCATCCCCAAGTAGACCACAAAGTGGATGGAAGAAAACAAAACTCTACTTCTATTCAGCACATGGGTCATTGTATCAGTAGAGAGTGGTAGCTTTTCAATCTTGCCTCCTCAGACTCTGTGGGTTCGAGGACGCCAGCAAGCATGGAATCATTTACTCAATGTTGAGCCAGGTATTCCCCAGCATTGTGCCAACATTCCTTTCCTAATTCAAATAGATTGTAAATTTCAGAAAGAAATAAAGTGAAAACTTCAGAAAAGAGAAAAAGGAGGGGAGATTCTGAATGTATATTTATGCATTTCTTGTAACGTTTATTATGTTAAAAGCTAAATTACGTGAATATGAGATTCTGTGTGACTTATGTTAGATGTGTGAATATGTATGTATTATGCTTTTAAGAACTGACACAAAACAAGGTTCTGCTACTGAATTCAAGCTGTCAAAATGAGGAGCTGACGTTGAAATCTGATCAGCTTCTTGGTGACATACGTAGTGTTCACAATAATCTCTTTCCAGTTTTGACATCATGGTCACTACATCTGATGGAGGTCAGCATGTTATGTGCGTAATGACACAAGTGGTCATAAAGGCTGAGAATACATCATTTAAAAAATGACTTATAGAGCTACTTTCATAAACAAAGCTCTATTTATTGTAAAGGTGATATACTTTGGAATAGACTTTCTGAGAACTACCATGGTTTGGATTTATTTTTATACATAATGGATTAATTTTTTAAATATACATTAAAATAGTATATTCAGTGGAACAGAAAGTAGAACATAACCAGTACTAATTTCATTTCTTTTAATGGGCAACTCACTAAGAGATAAGAAATAGGAAAAAAGAATAGAAATGCTTGGTCTTCACAAGTCATGTCTACTTAGGTGGTTTTCATATTTTCAATAGGGTGAGAGACATGTAAGTTTCTCCTAAGGAAATACAGGCAATAAATGCAGGTTTGCTTATATTTATTGTTCACTGCAAATCTGACAGTGCTCATTTAGCTTCTAATGGTTTGTTTTTCTGAACTGAATAATGAAGTTTATTTTCCTTGTTGACCTGACCAGTTTGTTATTTTTTCCCCTCAAACTTGACCTTATGGAAATATTAATCCCTCAAAGCTTTGTGGGGATGGAACAAAAATGAAGAGTAAAGACTTTTCCACTAAATTACCTGATTAATTTTAGCTAATACAACAGCAACAAAAAAAATTGAATTTGCCTTGATAATCTGAAACTATGCCAGTACTTGATCATGCCCTCAAAACTATTACTAACACAAATAAATACTACATACTTATTTTACATGAAATGAAGCACTCTATTAACTGTTCTATGTAGGGGAAACACTAAAAAATCTCATCTCCCAAAATGTGTATGTTCCAGGTTGCCCACTATAAGAGGTACCACTGTGATCTGGGGGCTGCCTCTATCCTACACCAGACACATCTGTTCCATTATTAAATGGTACCAAACTATTTATCTCAAGGATTTGAGTATCTAATAAGCTAACTGGAGGACTTCTTTTTGTTTTAATGTTTTGGTGGACTCATTATTAGAACCAGTTTTCTTTAGCAAATATATAAATAACTTCAAACCCCTCAAAGTGATTCAAAATAAACCAGCCATGACCATTACTGCCAACTGAGACCATTGGAAAGAGGCCCTGGAATAGTGTAATTAGTTGCCATTACATGGCTGCAAGCCTGCAATTTTCCTACTGACTCTGACCCACTGCTTTCCTTAAGTAGGTATTTGCACGCAAACTCATGGTAATTGATCCCCTTCTGTGTCAAGTGTCTTCATAACTTTAAAAATTAAAGATGCAGAGTGTCTCAAGTGGTTTGGGTAGGCAATTTTATTCCAGTTTTATTATTACATAAGATGCCTGGAGTGTCCTTTCTGATTAGCCATGCCTCAGCAGTTGTCCACTCTATTTCTGTATTCGCCTGTCTTTCCCTCCTCTGTTCCTCCTTCTCTTCCAATCCTGGCTTCCCATCATATTCTGAGAAAAATAGAAAGGGATGCTTGAAGGAATTAACTAGCTATTCAAATTAATGCTCAGAATCAGGGTTTACTAAGGCAAGATGGTTTTCCCTGTTAAATCAGCTGCCTCTGTTACGTGAACATGATTTCTCTCTATCACCTCAAAGATTAGAGGAAAATGTCTAGGTAGCCAATTCCAAATACAAACTTTGCTCATTAGAATATATTTTCTTAATTCTTTCAATATCAAATTATAGAAAATGAGGCAAATAGAAAATTAGCTTATTTAGCAGAGCATGAAGTGACAAAAAATATTCTTAGGACAAATTGCAGTACACATGCACAATATTATGTACAAGTTGGATATAATTTAAGGAGCAAGTTGTCTAGTCTCAAGATCATTTTGTTTTCTTCAGGTTCCTTTTTCATATTTCTATTTTTGTTCTATTCCCTAGTAAAGTCAGCAGTTTTGTCGTTGATTGTATATCATGATGTATAACATTCATTTTATTGGTCACATAAAATGAAACAATAACAACTCAAATCATCTTTTACTATATGAACAATTGTAAAAACAATGATAACATCCCAACTTCCATAACAAATGCATCAGGGTGATATATCTTTAGCTGCCCTGTATGAGCCTGAATTAGGACTAATGTGTGTTACAAGAGACCTTTCACCCAACAGCTGCTGAGAAGTCCTATCTGAACTAAGTCCGTAAATCAAACTCCAAAATCTTCAATAGAAAAAATCCAAATTTTATCACAAAATGACTAGAATCATGTGGGCATTTATTTTATTTCACAGGAAAGTGTGGTTCACTGATTTCAAAAAAGGCAAATGGAATCATGAAAACTGTACTGGGGCAGTAACTTGAACCAATTTCCAAAGTTTAGAATATCTTAAAGATGACCTATCCCCACATATTTCCAAAATTGAAAGGGTTTTCTTTCCTATAGCGATTTATTCCTATAGCTGTCAACAGAAAGGGTCTGTTCCTATGCAGCACCTACAGAAATCAATGGAGACACATGAAAATAGAACCCATACTTAAGGTCACTGGCAGTCTGATGTTTAAAAAGATGTCTAATAGAAGCTCATACCTTCCTTCAGTGATTTGTTGCAATGCAAACCAATGGTCTATTCAGGAAGATATTCTGCCACTAAAGTGCTTTAAAAGAACTTGTCTTTTGTGGCTGATGGACAACTATTCAATAAATCTTCAAAATGATTGTTCATGAGATTATAGACTTTAGTTTTTAACTTTAAAACTTGTCTTTTTAGGTTAAATTTAAGTTATTTTCTATAAGTTTAGACATTATATTTTTATTTCTGGTCCCCTATCCCCATTTTGTAACAAATGAAATTTAAATATGAATTTGATTATTGTCAAATGCTGCCATTTGATTACTTTCTGGCTCTAAGGACAAGAAATAAGTTTTACAATGAATTCTTAGCATAGTGGTGGCTTATTATATGAATTTTGGTGATAAACACTTGACTTTGGTGTTCATAATACTCATCTATAAAACTTTTGTTGTGCTCACAGAGATGGAGCAAAAGAAATAGCAGTGGAATAAAATGTGTTTTCTTAAAACATAAAACTATTTTCTATTTTAACTGCTGATTGGGAAAGACATATTAGGGTTTGAAATTATAAATATTTGTGGTGTAGTATTAGAAAATAACTTTTTGTTACCTTAAATTTTTCACTGCAAATTTCCTTATAAATACAACTGAATTTTATATATATTAATCATTTTTAAATGAATGAGAAATATAACTTACCATAATTAGGATAAAAAATTTCTGTTTATTAACACTAATGAGGAAAACACCAAAGAAAGTAGTTAGATTAAATGTATTTTAAAGGTATAGTTTTTTTGTGGGGCCCTGACCAAATCTCAACTGTCTCCTAATTTTGAAGCAAACTTAAGCTATTTTGCTTTTTCCAATTGTAGGTATTCTATAAGGTCTACAAATGACATAAAATTTTTCACACATTTTAGCATATCTACATATTATCTATCTATCTATCTATCATCTATCTATCTATCAACTATCTATCTATTTATGTGTCTATCTATCTATCTATCTATCTATCATCTATCTATCTATCAACTATCTATCATCTATCATTTCTGCCTTGTCTCTCCAAAATGATGAAGTTCTTATAAGCTTGGACTATGAGTTTCATTAAGCTAAGTATATAGTAAGTACTGTATACTAAAGAGATCCACTAAATTGAATCTCCACTCAGCCACTAAGCAGATATGGATTCTCTAGACTGTCCTGTCTGATACCATGTGACTATTGAGAACTTGAAATGTGCATTGTGTAACTGAAGAACTGAATTTTAAATTTTAATTAATTTAATTTTAAGGCTGATACTTGATTCATTTAATGGAAACATTTTAAGTTTGGAAAATTTGGATATGTGAATCTACTTTTTCAACTGTAGATTTATTAAATGTAAATGTATGCTAAGTATTGCTGATGAATATTTAGTGTCTGAAATGTGATGTTTGTAAGTGTAAAATACACTCAGGATTTCAAAGACTTACTATTGTTAAAAGAAAATTTCAGATCTTGTTGGCTTTTATTTAGTGATTCATGAATTGGGAAGCATCCAGTCTAAAACATAAGAAGGAGATTCAAGGAGTTGTACAAAGTGAGACGGTTTTATAGACTAAGGGGAGCAGGAATAAGGAAGCTATACTGGGCATTTACTGATTGGTTAAAGCAGGGTTACTTTCCTTACATGGAGCAAAGGAAGTCTTGGAGCCAGGTTAAGCAATATGTGCTGAACAGGCATGTGCTGATTGGTTGATCTAAGCCTTCCATTTTTGGGGAGAGCTGGACATAGAAACTTGGTTAAGTTTCAGTTTACTGATGGGGGGCTTAGCATAGGTGACTCTATCTTGGGCCTAGTCCAGACTAGACACTGTAATGAAAAATGAATGTAAAATATTTCATTAATTATTTACTATTGTTTAAATGTTAAAATGACAATATTTTTGAAAGATTGAGTTAAATAAAATATATTATTAAAATCAATTTCACATGTTTCTCTTTAATTTTTTTTCAATATTAAAAAATTTTATTGTTAAGTTCCAAGGAGTTTTAAGCTTGGGACTCTGAAATTTTGTTATAGGAAACAAGTATTTATTTGAATGTTATTAGAATAATTAAAATAAAAGGGTGGTATAGGCTATTTTTAACTAGAAACATGACTATAGATATACCTTCTTTTTTTCTTTCAGTTTTATTAAGATATAATTGACATATAGCACTATGTAAGTAATAAATTAAAAAAAAAGGTACAAACTTCCAGTTATAAGATAAATAAGTACTGGGATGTAATGTGCAACATGGCTATTGATAACACTGTTCTATGGCATATTTAAGAGTTGCTAAGAGAGTAGATTCTAAAACTTCTCATTGCAAAGAAAAAAAATCATTTTCTTTTCTTTTTTGTCTATATGACATAAGGGGTGTTAACTAAACTTGTGGTAATCATTTCACAATATATGTAAGCCAAGTCTCTTTAATTTTTTTAGTGTGGTAACGAGAAAGTTTGAATTTAGACACACGGCTGACATATATTTCTATCTGACAACATTGTTAGAGAATACTCCAGGGGTAATATAATGTACTCTGTTTATAAAAAATTTTTTTGGAAAAGAAATAAAAAGTTTCATTTAAAAAAATAAGTCATAAATAACTATATTATAAATGTTCATTTTATCTTCAGATGGGTAATGGTATATCAGAATTAAGGAAAAGGAAGAAATCATAAATAATATATTGATCATTTTGACTATATAAAATTAATGACCCTGGGTTTCTGTGTGTGAATATTTAAAAAACCCATCATGAATAAAATTAAAAAGCAACATTTCACTATGTTATGAAGGCAGTTCTTCTTATTTTATATAGGGGGGAAGGTAATCTGCTCACTCCCCAGAGGTGGACAGCTTTTGGGATCATCCTTTTGTACCCTCCCCTACCGAAGGAGTGCTCACCTCATTCTTATGATTGGATCAAAGATCATTGCTCATCTTAGATCCTGGTCATTATCTCCTTTCCTTGGAAGGACACTACTTTCTTCATTTCTGTGTTTTGATGTTTTAGCTATTAGAAAATATTTAAGTATGCTTGGAGCAGCTTGGGTATGAAAATGTGCTTTTTCAAATGTATATTTATGAAATCCATATGGTTGTGAGTAGAGAGAGAAGTATGTGGTTTGATCATTTTTCAGCCACATATGGTAGGATGGATAAATTGGTATATATTTTTTTAATTAAAAAATTTTTTTCAGTTATAAATGACATACAATATCATATTAGTTTCAGTTGTACAACATAGTGATTAGATATTTATATAACTTGTGAGGTTATCATGCAGGTAAATCTAGTACTGATCTGATACCCTACATAATTATTACAGTATTATTGACTATATTCCTTATACTATGCTTTATATCCTCATGATTATTTTGTAACTACCAAATTGTATTTCTTAACCCTTTTCCTTTTTCACCCATCCCCCTAAAACCCTTCCCATCAGGCTACTATCAAAATATTCTCTGTATCTATTGAGTTTCTTTCTGCTGTGCTTGTTAGTTCATTTTGGTTTTTAAAATGCCACATATAAGTGAAATTACATGGCATTTGTATTTCTCTGTCTGACTTACTCCACTTAGCATGATACCTTATAAATTCATTCATGTTGTTGCAGATGAGAAGATTTCATTCTTTTTATGGCTGAGTAATATTCCATTGTATGTGTGTACCACTTCTTTATCCATACATCCATTGATAGACAATGATGTTGCCTCCATATCTTGGTTATTGTAAATAATGCTGCAGTAAATATAGGGATGGACATGTCTTTTTGAAGTAGTGTTTTGTGTTTCTTTGTCTAAATACCCAGAGGTGGGATTACTAGGTCTTTCTTTGTCTCTTGTGATAGCCTTTGTTTTAAAGTCTATTTTATCTGGTATAAGTATTGCTACCCCAGCTTTTTTTTTGTTTCCTTTTCATTTCCATTTTCATGAAGTATTTTGCCATTCCTTTACTTTCTGTCTATGTATGTCTTTCAATCTGAAGTGAGTCTCTTGTAGGCAGAGTGTGTAAGGGTCTTGTTTTCTTATCCATACGGCCACCTTAAGTATTTTGATTGGAGCATATAATCTATTACATTTAAAGTAGTTGCAGATAGATATGTAGTTATTGCCATTTTATTATTCGCATTTTTTATCTTTTTTTTAATCCTCTTCTTCTTAAAGAAGTCCCTCTAACATTTCTTGTAATTCTGATGTGGTGGTGATGACTCCTTTAGCTTTATCTTGTCTGGGAAACTCTTTATCTGCCCTTTGATTCTTTTCTTTTTTTTTTTAAGATTTTATTGGGGAATTGGGGGAAGGGGAACAGACAAGTTGCTGTTGTTTTTTTATTATTTATTTATTTTTTTAAGATTTTTTTTTAATTGGGGAACTGGGAGGATGGGAACAGCGCTGGGGAATTGGGGAAGGGGAACAGACAAGTTGCTGTCATTTTGTTCTTCAGTCTAGTTGTGGAGGATGTTGCTTCACTGGCCCAAGTTGGCACCATCATTGCCCTCTTCCCTGGCGAGGCAGATCAGTCGCTGGCTTCTGGACAGCTGCTCACTGTGGCTGCTGGCTGCTCACGCTGGCTGCTGGCTACATACGGTAGCCCATGGCAAACCACTGCCACAGGGGCTGCAGCCTATGCCATCGCCAGCGACCCATGGCAGCCCAGCTCCAGGTTGAGCTGTTGTTCAGCATCTTAGCTGTAGAGGGCAGTGTCACTGGCCCTCATATGTGGGATTCGAATTGGGGCCCTCTAGTGTCCCAAGCCTGTTCTTAACCATCGTGCCACTCTGCCGGCCCTGCCCTTTGATTCTTAATGATAGCTTTGCTGTGTAGAGTTATTTTGGTTGTAGGTCCTTTCTTTTCATCACTTTCAATATTTCATGCCAATCTCTCTGGCTTGTAAAGTTTCTGTTGAGAAATCCACTTACAGTCTTTTGGGATCTCCCTTGTATGTAACTATCTGCTTTTTTCTTGCTGCTTTTAATACTCTCTTTTTCTTTAAACTTTGATATTTTAATTATGATATGTCTGGGAAAAAGCTGCCTCTCTAGCCCTCACTCTGAAGCCAGACAATTTAATTCTTTCCTGTATGTCCCTGGTGACTTTTGAGCTACTGCCCCACTGCTGGAGCTCAGAGCAAGCGAGTCTGTTGGCAGGTAAGTCCATACATAGTCCCTTTAAAAGGAATGTCTGGGACTCCAGTCACCCTCGGTCTCACTTCGCCACCATCTCTGCTAGTTTTTACAAAAGACCAGAAGTTGTAGGGTCTTTTCTTCCTGGCACTGAAACCCTGGACTGGGAGCTTGGTGTGGGGCTGGGACTTTTTGGTTTTCCAAGGAGACCTCTGCAGCCAAGCTATCCCTCCTGATTTTTAATAATCATACAGGGGTTTGGGACCAGCCTGTTCCACATCTCTGTCTGTCCCGATAGTCTCAAGGTGGCTTCTTCTGTATGTCCTTAGTTGTAAGACTTTTGTTCAGCTAGACTTCAAGTGATTCTCAGTGATGGTTATTCTGTAGTTTAGTTGTAATTTTGATGTGGTCATGAGAGGATGCAAGCATAGAGTGTACCTCCTCCTCCATATTGACTGGAGTCCTCAGGAAAACAAAAAATTGTAATTTTAATAGGTAGAAATAAATACCTCTATTTTGGCTTTTGGTCCAAGCTATACATTTTTTAAAATTTAAATCTTATGTATTTATTTAATTGAGATAGTGAACATATTGCATTCTATAAGTTTAAGGTATACAATGTATTCATTTGATAAACGTACATACTGCAGTGTTACTTAACACTTCCATCACATTACATAATTATTATTTCTTTTTCTATGATGAAAATATTTAAGATCTAGTCTCTTAGAAACTTTCAATCATATATTCTTTAATCTAGTTTACCTGGGGAACCTTTTAGTTAATAAAACTGATAGTATATTAACCTCAATCATTTTTATGTGACTTTAACTTTATTTGCTTTAATTTAGCAGGCACTTACTCATGATTTAATACATTGAGAAGTATGCCTATTCATCTATGTGTGCTCTTATCAGTTGTTTGACCTAAATCTAATGATGAAAAAACTATCAGATACATCTAGAAAGTAGGATATTCTACAAGTTGATTGACCTGGATTCTTTGAGGTGTCAATATAAAGGACCAAGGAAGGGAGGTATAGTTCACTTAGGCAGAGGGAATTAAAGAAACAAAGTGAAATGCTATGACCTACTGGGTCCTGAAAAGATATTTTGAGGATAATTGAGAAAATGTGCCTATGGATGTTGGATAATACTATTATTGATTTTTCTTAGGTGTATTAATTATGTTGTGTTTCCATAAGAAATAATTTTCTACTTCTTAGGAGATTCATGATAAAGTACTTAAGCGTGAAGTGTAATGATATCGTCAATAGACGGAAAGGTTTGACAAAGGCAAGTGTGTGTGTGTGTGTGTGTGTGTGTGTGTGTGTGTGTGTGAGTGTGTAGCTAGAAAGCAGGTATGGGAGAATGTTAACAGTTGTTGAGTCATGCAGGTTTTTCCATTCTCTTTTTTCAGACTTTGTTGGATTTAATATTTTTCAAAGTAAAAATATATACATAGGTGTTTTTATGAATATGTGACATGGGATGAAAAATGTGATTAACATATCCAAATTTCCAATGTAGAAGTGGTAAATATCTGCAACGTATATGACGAATGGTTAATAAAACTAGTATGTAAGAAAATTTAAAAATCAATGACAAAAAGACCATCACCTTAACAGAAAATCTGTTAAATAACATGAATAGGTTATTAACAGAGGAATAAAGGCACATGGACAATAGACATCAAATGTTTATCACTGATAATCAAAGTCAGGAACTTCAATTTAATACTGAGTTGGAAAAAACTCAGTTTTCCACCTATGTTTCTTTCTCTCCCAACAGAACACATTACTTCTGGGGACCAAATATCTGTTTCCTCCCTCCCCTCCCCCACCGCCACACACAAGCAGGGTGTCCTGCAATTTAAATTAATTCAATCACTGCCTGGAGATAGTATCAGATATCCAAGGTTAAGGGCTCACAAGACTGCTCCCAACCTATTTCAGACACCAATCAGAAGACGTAGGCACTTAAGTTACCCACAATGCCATCCAATTTGGCTACAAACAGGGGTTCCTACAACCACCTCTTCAGGATCCATTAATTTGCTAAAGAGGCTCATAGAACTCAGGGAAACACATTTACCAGTTTATTAAAGCATGTGATAAAGGATACAGATGAACAGCCAGATGAAGCAGTACATAGGGCAAGGTTTGGGTGGGTCCTTAGTGCAGGAGCGTCTGTCCTCATTAAGTTAAGGTGCGTTGCCATCTAACTAGGTGGGTGTGTTCACCAACCTGGAACCTTCTATTACTGGGATTTTATGTAGGCTTCATCACATAGGCATGATCAATAAACTCCATTTCTCGCCCCTCCTCTTTCTCTGGTGGATGAGGGGTGAGACTGAAAATTCCAGGCTTCTCATCATACCTTGGTCTTTCTGGTGACCAGTACTCATCCAAGAGCCCAACCAGCATTGCCTTAATAGAACAAAAGATGCTCTTAATTCTCTTATCTCTTAGCAATTTACCAGGGTATTAGGAGCCCTGTGTTAGTGATGGAGTCAAAGACAAATATAAGAAGAAATGCTCCTAGTGTTCTTATCACTTGGAAATTACAATGGTTTTAGGAGCTCTGCGCTGGGAACCTGGGGCAGAGACCAATGTCTATGTTTTTTCTATTATCTCACAAATACCAAGGTAGAAATTTTGCTTCTCATTTAAGAAAATATTTTGAAATTATAACTAATATAACAAACAGTCCAGGGAAATGGATCCTCTCAAGTTGCTGGTAAAGAACAATATCTTGAGAAAACTATTCTTAAATTGGTATTGAGTAACATATCCTAAGAAAATAAAAAAATTTAATCATATTCCACATAATGACATATTAGTCAACAATGAATGGTATCCCATAAGATTATAAAGAAGCTGAAAATTTTCTATTGCCTAGTTACACCATAGCCATCATGACACTGTATCAGGTTTGTAGTGATCCTGGTATAAACAAACCTATTGGACTGCGAGATGGAAAACCTATTGCACTGCGAGATTGTACTTTATACAATGTTTTTACTTTACCCCTCCTTGTTTAGATATGTTTAGATACACAAATACATATAATTTCCTACAGTATTCAGTACAGTAACATGCTATACAGGTTTATAGCCTAGGAGCAATAGGCTACACCATACAGCCTAGGCATGTAGTGGGCTATACTATCTAGGATTGTGTAAGTGCATTGTGATGTTCACACAATGATGAGATTGCTTAATTATGCATTTCTGAGAATGTATGTATACTCATTATTAAGGGGCACACGACTATGTTGGTAGGAATGTATCTATGAAGATTTTTTGAGACAGGATATTTTTTAAAGGCAGAATATTATTGCTTCTGGATTTTGTTTCCTCATATTTAGAACAGAAAATATTTAAAATGCCTGCTTCTTGGTGGACTTGCAGGTACTCAATGAAACGAGGACTGTAAAATGAAGAAGATTAAATGAGATAATGAATGAATAGTAAATGGTACTTAATACAGTATTCAAATAGAAATGACCAACACAGAGACAGTTAGAGGAGTCTGTAAGTAAATTACATAATATCTACATAACAAGAAACAATGGATTCATTAAAAATCATGTGTTCAAAGATTTCTAGCTGATTTTTTAAAAGAAAAAGTCAGGGGCCGGCCAAGTGGCATGATGGTTAAGAGCTGGCTTGGGATGCCAGCTCTGAGCAGCAGGGCCTGGTTCGGATCCCACATGAGGGTCAGTGACACTGCCCCCTACATCTAAGATGGTGAACAACAGCTTGAACTGAAGCTGAGCTGCCATGAGTTGCCGGCGATGGCGTAGGCTGCAGCAGCTACCATAAGCTACCATTTATTGCCATAAGCTACCATGTGTGGCTGGCAGCCAGCGTGAGTGGCCGGCAACCGGTGTGAGTTGCCAAGAGCCACCGTGAGCGGCCGTCCAGAGGCCGGCGACTAATCTGCCTCATCTGGGAAGAGCACAATGATAATACCAACATGGGCCAGTGAAGCGACATCCTCCACAACTAGACTGAAGAAGAAAAGGACAGCAACTTGTCTGTTCCCCTTCCCCGATTCCCCAGCATTGTTTCCCTCCCCCAATTCCCTAATAAAATCTTTAAAAAAAAAAGAAAAAGTCAGGTTTATAAAAAAGTGGTATGATCTTAGTTTTGTAAAAAAATACATAAATACTAAAATTTATACTCATGTAAAAGAATAGAAGGCCATAGAACAAAATAATAACAGTAGTTTATTAGATGGTAGAATTAAGGTTAATAATGCTAGTTTTTTTCTTTTTCTCCCCACCCTGCCAAACTTTAAGCTATTCAATTTACATACATAATCTCATTTAATCCTTCCAGACCAGTGAGGCGCTCTGGGTGTAATTCTTTGCAAAGTTCATCTGACTTCAGGAGACTCATTAATATATAGAGCCTGCTTTACAAACCCTAAAGCCAGATTCCGGAGGTATAATATTTCCTTTGTCCCTACAACTTGAATTGCTTTGGCAGGTGTGATGATCTGTGGTTGTAACATTTTCCCATTAGACCTTAAGTTCCATTGAGATGCCCTAATGTGAATCTAGGCCAAAAACTAGAAACAACAGAAGCCACAGTTAGCCTTGTTGCTCTCTAGGAGGCTTGGATTAAATAGGGTGACAGGGACTTCAGCCAGTCACAGAGCAATGAAAATCAGAGGGATTCAAGAAAATGCCACTAGCATTTGTTCATTGTTTATGACTTCTGCATCTTCCTAGTGAAGTTAATTGTTCCCTACAGATTCATAGGCCTGGGTTCGGCACATGGCTGAGATAAAGAGACCCAATAGCATTTTCAAACCTCAGATAAACAGAACAAGATAGTATTAAAATTAAGAGACAGAGAGAGATCAGTAATACATTTTTGTAGCTTTGAGGCTGAGTGGAAATTATTATACTTCTACAATGTCTTTGCTCCGAGACACTTTTATACCATATCACTTAATCATAGACATTTATCACCCTTAATACATCGATGCCTTGTCAGCAACTTCTGGGCATAGAGGAGTTAAAAGAACAAAAAGTCAACTGAGTAAATTTAAAGATCTAATTGGCTTTATCAAATGATTCATGAATTGGGAAGCATCCCATCCAGTAAATAGAAAGTTGCTCCGAGGAGTTTTATAAAATGGAAGGTTTTTATAGGGAGAAAGAAGGTGGGACTAGGAAACTAAAAGAGTGGATTATTTCAGGCAAGTTCGCCTTCCCTTAGGGGAAGGCAGAAGGTATTATCAGATTACCTCACCAGTGCTGGCTAGAATATTCCAGACGGATTGCTTTAAAATTCAGTTCCTGGGAGAGGCTGAAACTACAATTAGGTTAGATATTACGTCTTGGTGAGGCTTACCCCAAGTGACTTCTTTTGGGTCTATTGTTTCTTTTTAACAGAGGGAACCAGGCTCAGTTTAAGGCAACATAACTATAAATCCTAATCTATTAATTTACTTTTTTTTAAAGAAAATTCTTGCAATTTAAATTGCTTGATTAAAAAGCTGTTCTTTTATTATTCAAAATAAAGCAGCTTTTCTTGTTTGCTTAATTTCCAAATTAGGTAGTATTTCTCTTTTTTAATTGCCCATGCTAACAGTTTTTAGGATATGGGCTCATATGGAATTCTACAGCATGAAACTAGATTATTTAGAGCATCTTTCTGAATTCTCCTCAGTTTATTGCATTATTAAATATTATATAAATAATTCAATGTCTTTTACATCAAACAAATATTTTTCCTTGTAAACAGGATCAAAACTAAGTGGCATTATTTAGGATTACTATTGTATTGGATTATGTAATGTCCTTTTTTTGTTTTTTTTAACTCAAAAAGCTCTGCCCTTAATTTATATACTTCACTGATTGAAGCACAGGAGAAAATGTGATGACAGAAAATATAGGGAAGCAATTTAGTTTACTTACACAATACAAATACTTACACAATACATGTTTTTTGGTATTAAACGTTTGTTTTTTTACTGCCTCTGTGCTCTGAGATAAAAATTTGAACATGTACTTTATTCTTGGTTATCTGGCACCAACAGAAGGTTGCATGGGAGCTGGAAGAGTAGGCATTTGAAAACTCAAATATTTAATTACTTCTCCTGACTGGTTCAGAGGCAATCTGTTGTTTACAGAAAAGAGTGCTTTTGCTTGGGCTGGTGCTTGGTTGTGTCTCAGAATGAATGTTTGACACTCTCTCTGTGGAACAGGGAACAAGTTGAGAATTTATCAGCTTTATATCACCTCCTATTTGTAACTCTATTATTTTAAAAAATGGTGAGTTCCCAGATTGGATATACTGAGAACCAACAGCAAGTAAAATAGGCATGCTAAACAAGGTGGCCCATTTTTTAGTCAGATCTGATTGCTCATTCTATTTTATAGAATGATGTCAAATTTGCTTCCATGTAATTGCCACCCATTGGTCCTGGTCCCTCTTCCTGAAGCAACATGAAAGGGCCCTTTTTCTTTTCTACATTATAGCTTTTGTCTACTTGACATTTTCGATGATCCACAGAGGCCCATGTTAGACCATATGATAGTTTGATTTGTATTGCCTGAAACAATTACATATTTGCACATTCATATTAGAATAGAGGATATGGAATTATTTCTTGAAGATCAAAGACTAGCCTTACTTGGGACCTAATAGAAAACTGGTGAAGTATTTTCAAATTTATAATATTTAATCATAGCATCTTTATGATACCGTAAAGAACTTGAGAATTGATGAAAATGTGATTATGTATTTAGAAAATATGAGAAATTAATAATGTAGTAGATTTTATAGTTGTAAGGAAATCTCTTGACCTAACTGCATAATATATTTTTAGGGCATTAAACTTCTTATGAAATCAGAATTTATTGGTAATTCCTTTGGAATGTGTGAGAGGGTGCATGTCACTAGGGTGGTGAGAGGTGTTTTGATGAAAGCCAGTGGAATATTCCTAAGATTTCATTTTAAAAGGAAAGAAAAAGGCCATGGTGCAGTTAACATATTGTATGCCTGTCGGCATCTAATTCTAAAGCACTTTCCACACAAGAGTAATTTTAATAATTAGGACTGTCATTATGCTACTGCTGACAACTTCCAAATGTCTACAGGGAACCGAAGGTCAGTGTGTATGTGCGCATGCGCACGCCTGCACACCCATGCACGAGCACATGTGTACCCATTTGCATATCTTTATTCTCTACTCTTCAGCAGCATTTAATCTGGCATAAAATCATGTTTACTCATGAGAATTAGCCTTAAAGGGCAGCTAGGGCAGGATGTAAAATTCTAATATGAATGTTATTTGAAATTAGGCATTTGGTTCATTATTATTGTTTCTTTGTGCTTTACTTTTTTCCCCTTGAATATGAAGAAAACTTAATGGCAAAGAGAAATGTTATAAATCCTAATAATGAAAGGAACACAAACAAAAAATCTTTTGTTTTAAGTGTCAAGTCAGTCCTTTTAAAGTACTGTTTGAAATTCCTTTTAGAGCAGTTAAAAGGATATTCTCAGGTCCAGAAGGTTCTACAGGGGTTATGCAGAATCAAGGCAGAGGGAAAAAGCAATACTTTCTCACTCACATGTCAATGGTACTAGAATCACCTCAGAAGGTATTTTAAAAGCACTGATCATGCCCAGGCCCCTTCCAGAGAAACTCTGATTATATTAGTCTGAGATGGAACTTGGGCATTGGTATTTTTAATATCTTCCTGGGTTATGCTAATGTGTAGCCTCGGATTAGAATGTGAATACTTTAGAACACCATAAACATAAAAGGTTCCACACTTGAATTAAGCACTTTCATGGAGATACATTTCACTGTCTGTAACTAGTTGTAGTGCTTTATTCAGTTGCAAGAAAAATGGTTGTTGACTTATAAATGGTTAGCTTTATATTACACCCATTTGTCTAATGTCTAGCTATCATTTAACCATAAGAGTAAATGGCTGATTTATCTTTCCTATGCTACCACTCTGCCTTTCCCATGCCCAAGGAAGGCATTTCTAATAGTCCTTGATTGTCATTTAGCCTAAAAAAAGATCATGATCTTTCTCAATACAATATTTAAGGTGGCGGCCATGACTAATGGGCCAGAGTTGCAATGTGATATGAACTATATGTATATACCATACTGAAATATATATATATATATACATGTATATATATATGTATATATATATGTCATACTGCACAGAAGTTAAACAACTAAGCATTTCCTCAGAAAGATGTTTGAAATGGGATTTATAAAAGTTATGTGTTCACCATTGCAGTATATGTAATAATCTATATTTTCATTATATATTATGAAAAAAGTAGGAATAAACATTCATAAAATTCTACAGCAAAGAAGGTTTCATCAGGAATAGATTCTTTCATAAGGGTAATATAAGATCATTTGGATGGAGGGTGAAGTGCAAAATTCTGGAGGAACAAGACCCATATTTAAGTTACATTCAGTGCCCGGACTAAGGGCTATGTCCATGAGAATGTGTTACTTGGGTTATAACACATGAGTATATGACAGATAAGAAAGGATAAATTAAGAATACAGCATGACTTGGTAGAAGCCAGTGAAACAAATGTTTGTTTGGTTCAATCTGAAATGATCTCTTATTCATTAATATAGGATCCAACTTATATAATAAGAGTTGGGAAAAGCACAGAAGTCATGTACAAAATATCTGACAAAAAAGATTAAACTATTGGGTTGTCGGAAAAGTCATGACGGATTTTTGCAATGAAAAATCATTGTGCCCATGTCCTGGTTTCATCTTCCAACATTGAAGACACATATATATGTAGGGGACCTCTCTATTAAGTTGATCTAATATCACCATAGTTCCACAAGGCAGCACTGCCTCCATATACAGTTGTCTTGCTATAATCAAAGTTTCTCTTTAGTTTGTATGAAGTTGTATAATATTTTCAGAACTTTAAAATTATATTTATTTTACAGAAAGAAAAGACTCCCCTCCTTCTACCAAGACATTGAACTCCACCAACATATCACGACTCCCCAAAGCCATCTGGATTTGCCCTTAGCAGTGTCGTAAGCTTACTCATAAGGTCAGGTTTTAATAGGAACTATCCTAGAAACAATTTTATTCAAAGGATCTGTGTATTTTTTTCTTGGAAAAATATAAATATTATATTAACACCATTTAAAGCATAGATGTAATAGCATAGCAGCACTAGGAATTCATGTGCTATTTGATTCCTTAATTAGCAAAGTATGTCTCTACATCTTACAGTATATGTGTCTCTTTTAGGTTTTAGAGCTTTTTCTTAGTATCTGTTTGTATGTTTGTGCCTTTGTATGTATACTTATTATTTCAAATTGGCTCTCTGAGTTAATTTTTGAAATATTTATAATGAACTTACTTTGTGTCCATATATTTGTATTTGTATCTTTGACCTGCTGAAATAGTCAGAACACTCATTTCTTCCTTTATTTTCCTTTGCATTCATCTGTTTGACTTCCTTTCATTTCCTTTTTCTCATTTTTCATTCTCATTTTTCTTTCCCTTTTTAACTTCTTGTGTAACTTTATTTTCCTGAATGAAAAATCTTTTAATTTCTACTCTTAAACCTAAACATGGATGTTTCAGTTGGTTATCATTCTATTCAAACCAATGTAACAAATACCCAGCCAGTTCTCTGTTCTGCTCCTATAAGAAAATATCAATTTCATTACCCTTTTCTTTTGTGGCTTTACTGAGATTTTTCTCACTGAAAGAGAAAATAAAGATTTTTCCACACCCATCACCTAGAAGCACTCTTACCAAAACAAAACAAAAACACAAACACCATTACAAATGCAGCCTTAGAATTAAACACTCAACAGTATTAACTGCTCTCAGAAAGAACAAAGTAAATATCATTCCAGAAAAAGCAATTGTTAATCTGGTCTAAATAAATTTTAGATTACATTTTCCCCCACATATCTAAGAAACAGCAAATATTTGGTTCAGTATTGCTCCCTTATTTCTTCTTCTATTACCAAATAAATGGAGGAAAGAAAGGCATCCTAGCAGGCTAGCAGTCCTTCAAGAGTCTTGCAGGTTACACATTTGAAAGGCTCTGACCTATGTTCCTTTCAAAGTATAAGCTTTGAAAACAACTTTTATTAGGCATTTTTCTATAAGTAACAGTTATAATGACTTGTATCTGTTTGAAAGTAAATCCAAAAACAAGTAAAAACCAAAAAAAAAAAAAAAAAGAAACTGAAGTTCCATCTATCTTTGAAACTCTAGAACAGACACGTAAACCATTGAATTGAGTTTTAAATATTAGAACTGGATGATCAGTTTAGACAATGAACTTCATGGGGGTAGGGGAGTCACATCTGTCTTGCTGTTTATTATCTGGTACTCAACAGAGTAGGTGATTAACAATTATTTTCATTTAAATTCAAACATTTAAAAAGCAATTTTCTCTTCAATCTTCAAGATTTCAACCATAGAAGCAGCTTAGAAATTGGGTAATTAATTCAGAACTAATACTGGTCATCTAAAATAATTGTGGATAATATCTTAGTTTTCTATTTGGGAGATATATATATATGGTCTTCAGAAAAGTCATAGACATTTTGTCTATGTTTTTCAAAGGTCATTTATTTATATAAAGAACAAAGATCAATCAATGATATATTGTCCATTTTGTTCGATAACCTTTTGCCATCTTTCAGTGAGCTTCATAATTCCTCATTCATAGAAGGACCTGTCTTTATTTGCGAAAAACTGAATAAAGTGCTGATTTTCAGCCTCATCTGAATCGAACATTATACCACGCAAGGAGTTTTGAAGACAGCGAAATAAGTGGAAGTCTACGCAAGGTCAGGCGAGTATGGTGGGTGTGGCAATACATCCCATCAAAGTTTCAATCATTTTTGACAGGTGATCAAACTTGTGTGTGGTCTGGCATTGTCGCAATGGAACACAACTCCTTTACAATTAACAAGCTCTGGACATTTCTGGATGAAGGATTCATTCAAACTGTCCAATTGCCGACAGTACATATTTGAATTGATTGTTTGGTTCCTTGGTAGGAGCTCAAAAAACACATCTTTAAAATCCTGCCACACTGAGAGCATGACCTTCCTCTGAGGAATGTCTGCTTTCGATGTTGTTTGAGGCGAATCATTACATCGGGACCAAGACCGTTTGTGCACCACATTGTTGTAAACAATCCACTTCTCATCACCAGTTATCAGTTGCTTCAAAAAAGGATCGTTTTCCTCATGTTAATGAGCATATTGCAGATGTTTATGCGTGCTGTCAAATGAACTTCTTTGAGTTCATGCAGAACCCAAATATTGAGCTTGCTTACGTATCCCAGCTTCTTCAGGTGGTTGTGAACGCTTGAATGATGGATGTTCAATGTTTCTGCAGTCTCTCATGTCATGTAACATGGGTTTGACTCGATCAATGCCTTTATTGTGTCGTCATCAACCTCGGTGGGCCTCCCTGACCGAGGAGCATCGTTGAGATCAAAATCACCAGCACGGAATTTTGTGAACCATCGTTGGCACTGACGTTCCTGTAGAACATTGTCACCATAAACTTTATGCAACTTTTTAGAAGCTTGACTGACATGCTTTCTTCCTTTTATGGAAGTAAAACAGTAAAATATGGCAAAAATGCAGAGTTTGGTCTTACATCTTCAACTTTTTGTAAAATCTCTAAAACTCAATCAAATTGCTCAATTTTTTTTTAGAATGTAGCTAGAACTGTCAGCTGTCAAATGACATAGCAATAACATAGATGCAAATGACTCTAGTACTTCCAAAAATGAACTAGTGCCTTCTGTCTCAAACATGTGTCATGACTTTTCCGACAACTCAATATTATTCTAGAGTATTTATGTTTTCTCAGTTTTGCAGACTTGAAGCTAGTACTAAAATAATTTTGTATGTGCATTCGGCCCCTTCTACACTGAACAGGTTAAATGAGAAAATTTGGTTAGAATAATCCACCTTTGAGATGATGAGATAACTATATCAGCTTTAGCTGCTGAAGGAGGAGCACAGATTTTACCAGGCAATGCGAAAGGCCCGTTCACTAAAATCAAAACAAAAAAATGGATGGGGAAGGAAACTATAGATTTTGACTTTACTTTTTTAGTGGGAAATAAGGCAGAGATTATAGGGACTGCAGTGGACTTATAGATCAATTGGAAGGAGTCACCATCTTGAAATAAATATTATTGAGGTTTTCAATCCATGAACATGAAATGTGTCTTAATTTATTTTGATCTTTAATTTTCTTACCAACATTTTATACTTTTCAGTGTATGAGTTTTATCCATTTTTGGATAATTGATTCCTACATGCTTTATTCCTTTTGATGCTATTGCTAATGGAATTGTTTCTTAATTTCATTTTCTGATTGTTCATTGCTGGAATATAGAAGTAAAATTGATTTTTATGTTGATCTTATATTTTGTGTCCTTGCTAAACTTGTTTATTAGTTCTAGTAGTTTATTGGAAATCCTTGTGATTTCTATATACAGGATTACATCTTTGGTGAATAAAGTCAGTTTCCCTTCTTCCCTTTCAAGCTGGATGTCATTTATTTCTTTGTTTATAGCAGTGGCTCAAACCTCCAGACAGTGTTGAAGATTTATTTTTGTGGATTCTTATTTCTCTGTCACAATAAAGAATTAAATTAAGTCTGGGAGGGACTTTATATATCTCAAAATTTGAAGTTGGATTTGGACTCAAAATTCACTTAGGTAATAATACCACTAATGTTCCACATAAACTTACCATAAATTTTCATTTCCTTGTGGAACATCCCGTGAACTGTTTAAGGGTTCTTTTTGTCATGGTTACCTCTGGTTTTTATTTTTTTACTTCCACTAAATTCTTGTTCTTTGTTATTATCTTGGAACTTTTATGTTATGGCTTATGTTTGGTCTATCTACTGCTGACTTGAACAAATAACTGTAAAAATGAATCTTTGCATGTATTAGAATTTTATTTATTGTATAGAACTTCTGTTTCTTCTCAACAAAAGGTATTATATACATAACCTCCAGCATAAAATATAAAAACACTTAAAATCAAATGCTAGAATCTTTGTTATTAACATCCTTTTGGCTTCTTAGCATAGGAGACTCTCATTGGCTTTATTAGTACACACAGGCCTGGCTACTGTCGCCATTTTGATGGCTCTTTGCTACCCATTCCAACTCTGACAGATTTGTCTAATTCATCCTTTAAATTTTTACTCATCTGTTATGCAGAAAATTTCAGCCCTTACTTATCCCTAATTTCAAACTTAGTTCCAGGCCTGACTTTTCTTATTTAATGACCTTCATACTGTTTAATTGAATAAATGTCTATTTGCAGTTCATAATCCTTACAAAAACATTGTGCTCTGACATATTTTTCCCTGTGTTAAATTGCCATAGTATTAATTGTGCTACATGTTCAGGTGGCACATTATATAAAAATAACTTTGGTGGGTTCTTTGTATAGTGTTGATGAGTTTGAGTTAAGACCTCCTATAGAACGGAAGTGGCTTTACTGTCTAATATAGTATGACCCATATAAACTTAGTATTTTACTTCTTCTGAAGATATCTGAGAGTTACTCAACAGGGACTTGAGGGAGACAGTTTCTTCCATCATTTCCTTAACATCATTATCCCAAAATATGCAAAGTTCTGAATTGTCTTTTACTTGAACAGATGCCTGCATCTTTAAAAAGTCACTCATCAAGTGTTGATATCTATATTTTAGATATACAGAGCTAATGCTTATCAATGAAGGAAGGCAAATTGAGGAAAATACAGTTATTGGAACTTGGCTTGGTGTATAAAAAAGTAATGTTTATCAGTTTACCAGTTATGCCTTCATGAATTATTTATTTCCAGATACCACATTTAACAGAACTGTTATCTACATGTGATAATCCTGTAACAAACTTAAAGAAATGTAATAATGTAACATTTTAGGGAAAAGGTTATAAAAGAGGGAGAATTGAAAAATGTTTCTGGTTTAAGGAATGACCCTGAAGAGGTAGACAATGCAGATTTGGGGTTTCAAATGTGTATTATACTTTTAATTTCTTTAAAGAATAAATCTAAAGATAAAAACAGAAACTTCTTATGAAAATTTGTATACAGAGAGTCACATGATTAATATTTTGTTTCAGAGATGTTATTTTAGTCATTTTCAAAATTATTCTAAATAGTTTTAAATATTATATAATTAAGAAAAATTATGTACTGTACAATCATAATCAGAAAAATAATACATTTTCTAGATATTAGCAACAACTGTATTATAACATACATGATCAAATGGATTTATATTTGAAAATACTTTATACATACTATTTAAATCAGATGTACTTTGCTCCCTGTGACAATTAATATTCTGAATAATCTATGCTTTGCTCCCTTTTTTTTCATCAAAAAGGAATAAAAGCAAAGTAAGACATTTTCTCCTCTTTCCAAATGTTAGACTTTCCAAACTCAAATAAGTAATAAAAATAAATAGTTGTAATTAACATGTTATACTTTGATAGTTTAAATTTTAATTTTAGATATTTGTATCACCAGCATCACATCCTAAATATAAATTGAGATCAACTTTATTCAGTGAAGTCAATTTTCTTATCCATTCTATAATAATATAAAAACTAGACTGTAGAAAATACCTTCTCTCCACAATGATGCTAAGTGTGTTAAATGATCTAAGTGATCAGACATAATTAAAGTGGTTTAATTACTACAAAATGGTAATAATGCTAGTAGAGTAGTAGTACGAGTAGTGGGAGTAGTAGTAGTAGTAGTAGTAATGTAATAAGCATTTGTATAACACTGTTTTACAACATATTGACATATTTCTTATCTCATTTGATATTCAGTACATTATCATTATCTGTATTTTACAGATGCCTGTTTGGAGAAACAAAGAGTTTGCTTTTCTACCAAGAATATTTGTTAGAACTAACCTAAGTATCTGACCTCCAGACTTCTGTTCTTTTTATTATGCTATAGGTTGTTAAATGGTGGTAGACAAGATTTGATAGTCTTGTTTTTACCCAAATGAACGTGCTGAAATCTTAAAGATGTTAAGCGACGCATTCACTGAAACTTCATTTATTCTTCACATACACTGTGTGCACAGTTCAGTAGTTCCTGCAAAGGAAACAAGAATACGAACGTGAGCTAAAGTTCCATATAAACATTCTAAAGATTTTCACATAACAGCTACTTTTAAATGAAAATTGTCTTTTCTTCAAAAAAAGAAAAAAAGGTTTCTTAAAATGTTATTTATTGATAATTATGCAAAACTGTATAAATCATGAATATTTAAAAACTTGCTTATGGTTTTTTGAATTAAGATCACTGTATATTTTTTAGACATTATAAATCTAGTAAAAGTTGCCCTACTGGACAGAGTTAAAACGATTTTCTAAGAGTCTATGTCAAATGTCTGTGCAAGTACTAGGGAGATTGACTACTCCATAGCTTTGCTACTTAACATGTGATCCAGGGACTAACAGCATCTCATTTTATGAGAGCTACATGAAAATGCAGGTTCTCAGGCCCTGGTCCAGACTTACTGAATCAGAATCTGTATTGGAACAGCATTGCAATGTCATTCTTATACTCATTATGCCCTAGTCCATATAGGGACTGAGGGAATGAATCAAGGATTTGTTGGAAATACCATGGTATGTAACTACACTGGAAACTGAAAAAGAAAAAAACAGGTTTTGTGGGTGGAATATGCAAGTACTTCACAGCTATAGGACATTTGGAAAGGTCATAATCAAATGAGACTGAGCAGCCTCATCTGTAAGACATAGGATTAGACTGGATGTTTCTTATTTCCATTTCCGTATCTGCATTTATTTTTCTAAATTAACTGGTACATAATAATTGACTGACAACATCTACAGAGAAGTATAATATTTATGTGCATTTAAGTGATTTATAAAATAACTAGCTCCCTAAAAGTTATCACTATGATACAGCTAACTTCCCCTTGGGACAGAGTATCTATTAAGAGTTTAGCAACTATTGACCCTGGAGCATAGATTTGGGGGTTCATTGGTAACACTCATCTTTTAACAGCCTCAGTAGGCTCATGCTTATTTGCATTCTTTGAGTCTATGGGCTAATGGCTGTTAATACTAGACTTCTTCCAAATATGGTCCTCATCATCTAGAAAGTTTCCAGTGTGAGCCTCTGCCCTTTGCTCATCCACATGTCCCTTAATTTTTGCCTATTACACAATGTACTGGGGCAATGAGACAGTGAGATTTCCCTCCAGGCTCTGTCCCAAGACCTGAATCTTCATATTAGTGTTATTTACTTTCTTAGGTAGGGTATGCCCAGAAGGACATGTTTGAGGAATCCAATAGGAAGTAGTTTGGAATTCCCAGGAAAGGGTCCCTTTTCCCACTTCATTGGCTCTTTTTATTCCCAATTTTATCTCCTGCCACATGTGCTTGTTATTACTGTGACTTGGCTTGCACTAACTTTAATTTAGGGCAGAGAATTCACCATTTCACTTCAAAATAATCTGATATCCAGTCTAGCTAAATAGTTGGTTCTCTGATCAAGAGTGTGTTCTCTATAACCTGGTTTCAAATGCGACAACTTGGGCCAAAGCTTGTCATTTTCTTTATTGAAAGTTTCAAGACATTTGCTAAACTCTTTAGAGCTCAACATTCTTTTAAATAAACCTCTAAACTCTTGTCTTCATAGATGCATTTTCTAAAACAGATGGCAGTTTGCCATCTTATTTTGCTATACTTTCACACTTGACTAATTTTTCAAAGAAGGATGAAGGGATTGCTCACTGCTTAACACTTCACCTTCTAACTAGTGTTAACTACTCCCATAAGTGAGGATTAAGAGGACATTGTATCTACAAAATAAGGAAATGCTGTGTATATATATATATATATATATATATATATATATATATATATGTTATATAATAAGATAATGTTCCTAAAAATTAAAAAGGCAATTGCTTGTAGAGTCACATTGAATAAGAAGGCTGAAAAACCTATTACTAATCCAGAAGATAAATTGCTAAATTTGAGAAAATTTACCACCAGGGAGAGGAGAGAAAAAGATATAGAAAAGGAGAACAGGTAAAATAAATGGAGGCCATATTGAGTAGAGGATTCAATATGAGGCTAGAAAGAATTTCAGAAGGAGAAAATAAAGCCAGTAGAGGAGAGCAAATATTAGAGAAATTTTCCAGTTTTTAGAAAAGCAAATATGATGGAAAGGAACAATTCAAGAAAATAAATAAGCAATAAATCAAAACAGTGTGAGAAAAAGAAAAAAATCCCTCATAAACATACACCCCCTATAATTCCTTAGCCACATAATAGTGGCATTTTAGACCTCCAAGGATTAAGAAAATATCAAAAAGTTTCCAGGAAAAAAAATGCTTTTTATTTTTCCCTAAATAAAGGAATGGCTTTATTTAGAAGTCTATTTAGACTTCATATCAGCAATACTGAAAGGTAGACAATAATAAAAGCTAAGACTTCAAAATTTTAGAAAAAATTATTTGAAGATGCACTCAAAACAATTTGAGAAAAATAAATGATTGGATTTCAAGAATTAGTGGATGATATCCAGGAATATAATACATAAATTTTCAAGATAACAGCAAATGCAGCAAACTTTTAAGGAACTGACCAACCTAGCATGCTAAATTTGATATTTTCGAGTTAAATTAGAAATCTTTACACAAGTTATATGAATAGATCCTAGAAATCTTTGAGAGTTGTTTATCATGTGTCTTTTGCTAATAAGAAAAATAAAAATCATTTGAAAATTCTGGGAAAGATAAAGCTCTAAAAAAAGTTCCAAAAATGAAACAAATATATGTCATGATTTTAGGAAAATAAAGCAATTATGCATTGATTAGGTGATTCAGAAGAGAAAAGAATACCTACCTGTAATTTATGGAAAATATATTTGGATTTATAGTAGATAAAGGCTCTAACCATAGCCTCATGTGTGTTGACTTTTCCTCTAAATGTATGCTTTTTAATGACATTTTAGTTATAGTACAACATTTATCTTTCAACTTCTCTAAAATTTTTGTATTTCTATTAAAAATAGTTTATTTTTATTTAGCTTATAGAAATACATATTTTTTAATTATTAGTTTCAGGTGTACAAAACAATGCAATAGTTATACTTTTTGCCCCTCACAAAGTGACACCCCCTCCCCCAGTCCACACCCTCCCACCCAATATCATACATATTTATTACAGTTCCATTGACTCCACTCCACGAACTATACTCCACATCCTGTAAATATATATATATATATATATGTATATATATATATGTATATATATATATGTATATATATATATACATATATATATATAAATAAAATTATAGTTGACATACACTATAAAAATAGTTTATTTTTGTTTTTTGGATAATTGGTATGCCTGATAACTTTTTATGAGCTACTTAACTATCTTATTTTTTGCAGGAAAATTAAACTATGCTCATTTACAAAATATATATCTTAAAATAAATCAGACACTAGTGACCCCAACTATTTAATCTTTTCACAATTTTTAAATTTAGAAGAAGGCTTTAGGAAAGGATTTTTAAAACCAAGAAAAAATATTTATCTAAAGCTTAGTAATTTATTTAATTTTATATTTCAATTAATATCTATTTAACTCAAAATTAATGAAATTATATACATATATGCAGAAATAGAATATATGAAAACAATACTTATTGCTTAAAGAATTAATAAAAATTCTCAAAATACAAGTTCATTTTGGGGGAAAAACAGTAAAATAAAAGCGATCTTGAAATCTTACCACTAAAAGGTAATTACTATTTAATTTTTCATGAATTTTCTTTGTACTCCAGCTTAACCTGTCAGAAAGGAAAGCAGCTAAATTCTCTAAGCTAAAGTTAGGACAGGTAAAAACAAAGAAATAGGAGCCTCAGCTGGAGGAAAAAATCCTAAATTCCTAAAGCTCTATTAAGCATTTACTCCTAATCACTTTCTTCCTGAAAAGAGAATAATCAGGGTTGCTGTCAAAAACCAGTTGTAAAGCAAAAGCTGGTTATAGGTGGTGGGTCCCTACCGAAAGCTACTTTCACAGTTCCTTTAAAGCAGAGTTGCAGGGAGAAGAGCCTCTCACACAAGCTTTAGTCTGACAGGGCACAGACATTTAAAGATTCAAAACCATGACAATCATTTTGACTATAGATACTAGCTTGTGGAATTAGGGGAAGACCAGAAAAAACAGCTAAGGTATTTATGGATTTATATATTGCCAAAGAAACCCTAAGGCTGACTGATAATAGCCTCAATAATTCAGTCCCCAAAGCAAATTCTATGTCACCAAACTGCACCTAAAAGGCAAAGGACTGTTAGAGCTCTGAGGCCCATCTCAGATGTGACTTTAGAGGGGATCAGGGCCCACGGAGGCTGATGAAAAGGAGAGTTCACCTCAGAAAGCCGAATTCCAAGCAGGTTCTGTTGTTTGCCTAGAGTATTCATTTCACCCCATTTCCTACTTCCTAAATGAATATTGTTGCATATCTCCAATATTGTTGAAGTGTCCACCCCGTCCTCTGCCCAGACAAGTACCACAGCCTATTTTGTTCTCAACTCCAGGAGAGCTATAAATTGAAATATAAACCTATTTTGTTTATCACAGAACTTTGGACAAAAATTTGTTTTGGAATGGGCAAGCTATCTGATTCTGGCCAAAAAGATGTGAGACAAAGTTCACTGGTGGGCTTCTGGGAAGAATAATGGTTCTTAAGAAAGAGACACAACAGGAAAATGGTTCCTTGATTGTCTCTGAATATTTCCATGTGTGTCCAGATGAGATGCTAAGAATATATAACGTAAAGTCATTTGGCTATCAAACTGAGGATGAGCCAATAGAAGGAAAAAGGCAGAGCCAGATCATAGGTTTACAGAGAAGTAGATTAGAGGTTACCTTCACTCAAAATCTACTACACCGCTGGATTTAATGTATATGAAATATTTTCTCATCTGTTAACCAGGTAAGTTGGATTTTTTGTTACTTACAGCCTTTAAAAATATTCTAAATGAATATTCTCAAGGCATGTATAGTACTATATAGACACAGTCCAAAATACTTCGTCACATGCTAAGGATTTGTGGTAATTTAATCTGGATCGTCTCTTAACTAAACACTTGAATGAGAAAATTAGGTCCTTATATATGATATGTATGAATCAGCAGAACATCTTGAAACTTCCAATTTTTTAATTCTTTTTTTTTAAATTTATTTTTGTATTTTTTTCTTTTACCCCCTTTTTTTATTGTGGTAAAATACACAACATAAAACTTACTATCTTAATTATTTTAAAGTATACAGTTCAGTGGTATTAAGTACATTCATAAAGTTATACAACCATCACCACATCCACCTCCAAAACTCTGTTCATCTTGCAAAATGGAAACTCTGTATCCATTACACAATAACTCCCCATGACCCTTTCCCTCCAGACCTTGGTGAGACTACCATTCTATTCTCTGTTGAAACTTATAATTAATGGAACACTTTTTGAGATCAATTTTAGTGTGTATATTATGTATATATCAGGGAAAGGGTAAAGAGAAATGGAAAAGAGAAAAGGGTAAGGAGAAGCAAATAGAATAGAAGAGAAAGGAACAAAATACAAGAGAAAAGAAGGTAGTCATATTTACTGCACAATATTCCTTAAAATCTGAATTACTTTATCCAAATTAGCAAGGTGGAATACATTATATTTAAACTATGTAAACACTTTATAAAATATGCACTACCAGATGCCAAATATGTTGTGAATTTTAAGTGGTAACATTTGAAAGAATGAAAGGTTAATCAGTTATTCTGCACTGAATTGCTGGATTAAGTAAAATTGAAAAAGTCAAGATCATTAAGGGAGATTCTAAAACAGAGAGGTCAATTGACATACTACCAAGATAATTTTAGGATTCAGAGGAGCTGATATGAATTGAAAAAGGATATATCTGAGCTTTTTTTTTTTTCTCTTTCTTAAAAAACACCTTTGATCCTAAAAGTCACTTCTGGCCACATTTCTAGTCAAGCTGATGGTTGAGTTATATCATGCTAACAGGGTGGATTTTTCATTAAACATAATCCTTTCATGAAATTTAAACAAAATCTAAATTTAATTATAAAATACAAAAGTGTACAAACTTTTAAAAGAAAATAAATGCTACATAAGTTCATAATTAAAATAATTGAAACAACATTGGGCTGTTTGACGCTGATGAGCTATATCTCCTGCAAATGCTATCTGATTATCCAGGAAGAAGGAAAATCCTCCTTTGGTCCTGATAGCAAATGGAATCTTGGTGGGTCAGTTAGTTTGCTGGATAGTTACTTATTGCATTACAATGAGGGGGGGGGGGAAGGTAGACTTCATGGAATACTATTGGTATACTGAAAATCTTAACATCATAAAATGGTCAGTTCTTATAATTTTGGAGCAAATCTGTTTATAATTGCACATGTATGTGTGTTTACAGAATTTTTAATAGAAAAGTGTAACACTGTCTTCCAGTCAAAATTCTTAGTGTTGTTGATCATGAAAAATTTACTCTAGGTTGAAATGAAGTCCAATATGCTTGAAAGTAAAACTCTAACTGGGCTTTATTTATTTGAAATCTACTGTTTAATTCAATAAATGTGCTATTAATCAGAGCAAAAAATGATTGGTGGCTTTTTATTATCAGGCCATAACTACTCTCTTTCAAAATTTTAAGTGAATGCCAAGTATATATTTTTTTGCACTCATTTAACTTTCCATTTTTCCATTTGGTGTCAAGTAATATAATGCTAATGGTCCTAGAGTCTCTGCCTGCTGTCTGTCTATCTCTTCTAAGATCACACACTGCTTTGAGGAGACCTAAAAATGTATCTTATTGGAGGGCCACAGAGAACAAATTCAAATCCCATTAATGGTCTTACTCAATTAGTGGCAGATGTTTCAGAATTCATGGCATACTGCCCTTAGTTAAATGGAAGCTACTATATTTCAAGTTCGGCTGGACTTTAGTAGAAACTAGAAAATTATGTCATATCTTCCTTATTATGGGCCAAGGAAGGACTATTCAATCATAACATTATTACAATACCATTCTTAAACACCTTCAACCTCATCTCATATTGCATACATGCTATATATTACATTGAAAAAAATATAAATTAGGAGAACTATGGTAGATAAGATATGAGAACTACTGCGGGGAATATTTGTATGGAAGTGGCTATGAGAAAGGGTAAATGGTTGTTTGGGGAAAGTTAAATTGCATTAAATGTTTTAGATCTTTGTGGGTAATCAACTCTAAGTGTTCTAGAAATATTGATGTAGGATATTTCTTGTCCCGGGGCTGTGGTCTCGTGAAGCCAAAGACTGGAGACATGGACCAGAGAGGTAATATTTGTAGCAGAGGATAGTTTTATTAAAGCAAAAGAAAGGTTACAGCTCCTGAACGGGCGAGGGTACCCGGAAAATGGGATGCCCAATAGTTAGGGTAAAAGGCTTGCATTTTATACATTTTTTCTGCCTGGAAGGGGAAATGCTGAAATACTGGTGCCTGTTATTAAGGTGTTTTTCAGATTTGTTCTGTTGCTTAGCCTTGGGGAGGCCTTTTGTAATGTCCTCCAAAATGGCTTTGTTGCTCTGGGGCATGATTGATGTCTCTGTTCCAGTATGAGGGAGTTCCCTATAATTTTGAAAGGAATAGCTAGTTTAAGGAATGGCCAGTTTTTTCTTATCTTTGCTCAGTCTACCAGGGAATTCCTGACTGCCTGATATTATGCTAACTAACCTGTCTTAATATATTTTTAATGTTTCATCCAAATTAAATATTAGTATTGATTATACTGTATTTTGATTTGTTTTGTTTGTTTTCATGTAGAAACTAAAGTACCCAACCTGCAAACTGGTTTTAGAGGTGGGTGGTCTGTTTTCATACTGAATACTCTAATGACTAGAAGTTGCCTGCATTTCTGAAGTCATCTAGAGATTATCTCAATATCCTTATGTAGCATTTTTATGCAGTCATCCTGTTACCTCATCCCAAATGCCAGGAAATAGACTGACCAGATGCAGATAAAAATATTATACTCTGTTTTAATGCCATTATTTAAATTTCAAAAAAGAGGAAATGGTCCTTAATTGTAGATTCAATTGTTTTTTTGCAGGTGTGAAAGAGAGCTTTGGCTGCCTCACTTAATAACCTGTTCCAAAAGTTCAAAGGTGAATTAAAAGGATAGTAAAATTTAATAAATGCCCGATTTAACTAGGTGTTGCCTAGAGAAGTTTATGAGTCCTTTAGGGAAGGAACAGTACATTATATTAGCAAAAAGAACTTCTGTAAGTTAAGCATAGAACATCAGAAAGGTGTAAACCTGTTTTTCTTTTTTAAGATATCGCTGTTTAAATTTTAATCTTTTGCCAAGAAAATAATTAAAATGTGTTGTTATTCATGGTCTGGTTTTAGAAGGCGTAAGTGTTTCTGAAATTGCCTATTCCATATTTTTACTCAAATAATTTAGCTTCTGCAGAGAGGGCTATTTAACTGCTGTGGGAAGCAAAATAGAGAAACAAGGATTAAATGGAGTATATTTCTTGGTTTCCAATATGAACTGATTTTGAGTTTCTTTCTTTCTTCAGCTGTTGTACCAGGATAAAAAGCAATAAAAAATTGCATTTCCATGATTGATTATAAGCTGTGATAAATCCTTAAACAGTAGAGTTATTTTCTTATTGGATTCTTCAGTTTCAATTGCCTAATATTTTGTTGAAAATTCCTATACGTTTAAAAAATCTGATATAAATTGGAAGATAAACTTTTAAATGGAAAGTACAAATTTTCTCCTTAAACCGAATTATCTTATACTTGGAATATTATCATGCTACATCTAGACATAATAGTTTTGATTTGGATATGAGGTCTTCCTTTTCTGTAAACTGATTGTCTATAGATGCATTTTATATTCTTAAATGCATGCTGCCCAAGTAGAGGAATAGGAAAATAGTAAATAGGTAATGGAACCATCTTGATTTGAGATATTTGTGATAACAAAGGTCTAAATAGAGTTTTATTTTTTTGTTTATACTTTCAATGTAATGTTTTAGGAAAAAGTACAACAATCAGAATGAAGTATGTAACTATGTTTTTACAGGAGTTTTCTACAACCAGAATTTAGCTTCTTGTTATTATGATTATAAAATATAATAAAGATGTCAGTTTTTTTTTAAAAAAAGACCATCTACTTAAATAAGAAACAAGGTTTGGGCAAACTTAAAAAAAAATTTTGAGATTTAAAAAAATTATATAGTTCTTGGGAAAAATTAAAAATTGCATAGCTAGACAGTAAAGCCAATACCAGATTTAGAAGGCCAAAATCCTTGTATCTTTTGTACATGCTAGATTTACATGCTAGATTAGGATATACATACGAGGTGTGATCAAAACATATGGTGAATGTTTAAATAAAAAAAAATTATTACAGTAAAAGACATTGTACTCCCCCTCGTTTTGAACACACTTATCCCATAGTTCTTGCCACTTTCTGAAGCATTTCTGGAAGTCTGCTTTTGTGAGTGTCTTTAGTTTTACTGTCATGGCTGCCTTGATGTCCTGAATCGACTCAAAACATTTACCTTTCATGGTCATTTTGACTTTGGGAAGAGTGAGAAGTCTCACAATGCCAGATCTGGTGAATAAGATGGATGAGGCTACACTGTTATGTTTTTATTTGACAGAAATTGCTGTATATCAGAAGCAATGTGTGACACAGAACCTTTCCATTGTGATCACAAAATACGGTGAATGCTGCTGCCGAGTGCCATCCAGTGGAAAGGCAGGGATATTTAATATGGGAAGGGGTGTGTCGAACCTTAGTAATAGTGTGTGACAAGTTTCAAGTTCAGTGCAGTCAGTTGAGTGTGACTATGGTTGAGAGAAGGTGTGTTTTTAAGTTGCTATAAATTATCCTCCATTATGACAACATTCCGTGTCACACATCGCTTCTGGTATATGGCAATTTCTGTTAAATAAAAACATTATGGTGTGTCCTCATCCACCTTATTCACCAGGTCTGGCACCGTATGACTTCTGGCTGTTACCCAAAGTCAAAATAATTCAGGACATAGAAGCAGTCATGACAGCACAACTAAAGACATCCACGGAAGAGGACTTCAAGAACTGCTTCAGAAAGTAACGAGGATGATGGGATAAGTGTGTTTGAAGCGAGGGTGAGTATTTTGAGGGGATTTAATGGCAATGTGTCTTTTACTGTAATACATTTTAAAATATTTCAACATTCACCATAGTTTTTTATCATACCTCGTATATAGTATACACACATACACACAACTCATGATAATCTGGTCCTGTTAATTTCTGTTTGGCCTCTAAAATCTTTATTGAGCATTCACACATATCTCAATATTTCATTGCCTTATAATTACATAACTAATGGAAAACATCATAGGTTCCCATAGACAAGCACACCAAACACGAATCAACTGTATGTTATGGTTGTTATGGGAGAGGTATTTACATAATTTGTTTTTCTATGAAATGGTGCAGTGGTAATTATTTTATAATAAGAAGAATGAAACTTTATTGGTTATATATGATTAATGAGGCTTAAACCAAGCACTTTATATTTTGATATTTGCTCCTCATAGAAAACATATGAAATATGCACTGCTGTTGTCTTTATTTTACAGATGAGGTAACTGTGGTTTACGGATAATTTGTCCAAAGTCATAAAGCTAGGAAACAAGAGAGTTGGGGCTATAATTTTGACTTACCTAATAAACTACATCAAAAGTATGAAAATACTTTTAATTCAGTTGCATAATTTTCTTCCTGATCACAATAAGTTCTTTTAAAATCTTGACGTATTTCTTAATATACAGAAACCTAAAATGATTAGCATTAGGCCATTATCAAATATACAAAGATAAAGACATAATTGAAAATTTAGATGTTTTCGCCACAATTTTTCATAATATGAATAAACTTCATTTTCTAGTATAATTGCTTTCACAAATCAATCCTTCAATTGGTATAAAAATAAACATAAATACTCTATTACCCCGAAAATAAGACCTAGCCAGAAAATAAGCCATAACATGATTTTAGGTGCCAAAATATGGCACCTTGGCATACTGAATATTTTAAGCTGAAGGAGTTTGTGGGGCAGGCACCCTTCTCCCTGAAACAGGTCATAAAACCCTCATGTGAGGGGTGCGTGCCCTCCACATCCTGGAGAAATTATGCTATGGCTTATTCTCTGGCTAGGTATTATTTTCAGGGAAACATGGTATATGTGTTTGCTTTTTAATAATGACCTAAAATTCCACATTTAGGTAAATCCGGCCTAAAGAAGCTGTGAAAATAATACTTATATAGAAGCATAATTTTTCAATTTAATGATTTTAAAACTGTTTCTTTCTTATGCACATTCAATACACTGGCTAGCTCTGAGGTAAAAATATTCCATCCAGCATGTGGGTTTGTAAACATACTGTTTATATTGAATGTGTGGTGTTTGACACTGCTGTCAATATAAACATCTGGATTTTACCTCAAATACTTAAAATTGTTGATGTAGCAATTTTTCATAGTATTATAAGTGAGAAACCATATAAAAACAATGAACTTGATGTGAAATAAAGGGTTGAGGAGTAGGAATTAGGAAAAATCAGTGCAAATTGAGAAAAAAGGTGCATAGATCTGGGTCAGAGAGAAAAGGTCAGAAAGATGAAGAGAAAAGTCTTGGAAGGTATGTAGGAGATGACTGAAAACAGATGCTGGTGGCAGTCCGAGACATGCAGAGAGAGGAGATGATGATTCTGAAGGTTATTTATCCTTTAAAGATCAAGAGACATAAATTAAACGGCCTTCCCTATCTAGAGGGAAGGGCCGAATAGGATATTTCTTATCCATCTCTGAAGAGAAAAATCATGTCAAACCTAGTGTGTTTTGACCACAGGGCCAGGTCATTGTTCTTCACAAAAATGTACAATTGTTGTGGAACATTAAAAACATTAATGCATGTATCAAGCACTGAATAAACAGTGTCTATTAATATTTCAGTGTTACTTCATTTGCCATCTCTTAGTTTTCTGTGATAGAAATATTTGGAACCATCTTGATTTTAGAGAGTTGTGATATCAAAGGCATAAATAGAGTTAAATTTTTTGTTTATACTTTCAATGTAAAGTTTTAGAAAAAATATACATAGCAAAATTCCTTTCATATTATTACAGATAATGTTTTCAAGAGAAAATATTGCAGGATTGTCTCTTATAGAAAGATTTTTTTAATTTGTACATATTACAACAGAAGACATCAACTAGGTAAATAAGATAATCAAAAGTTGATTTACCTTTGTTTATAATTAGTTTATTTTTCTCTGGGATTATTCAAGGAAATATTGGAAAATAACAACACTAGATCTTAGATAAAAAATTTTTAACCCTAAATCAAGGGCATAGAAGAATTAAATCATCTTTTAAATAGGAAACCTATTTTAAAAATGATCTAAAATTATGGTAATTTAGGTGAAGACATACTTCTGAAAGTTCTATAAGCTTATTTTCCAATAAACAAAAGCTTATGTAGTTCTTATACAAAGTAAATTACAGAATGCTTGTATTACCTGTCATCATGGCAATATTTTAGTTTGCTGTCATGATGAGAAAACTAATCTCTTGCATTTGGAAAAGAAGACTAATATTGCTAGCTATTTGTCAACTATGATATTTTAAAATAACTTATTATGTTCTTATCTTAAAATGATAAGCATTAGGCTATTATAAAATATACAAAGATATAGACATATCATGCATATGTGTCAACTAGTTTAATGCATTTGAAACAAAATCTGCATTATTAAAACGTATCATTTTAGATTCAGACTGCCAGGGGTGTTCTGTCAAATGAAAAACACAAATCAAGCATTATGAAGGCAATGTGTAGCCTATTGTATTATCCATTGGAAGCTATGTTCTTGATTTTGTATAAGCAAAATATCTTGAATTAGACATGCAGTATAATCAACAGACCTCTTAATGTGTTGTGATTTTTCATAAGGTTCTTCCCTTTGTTTGCACAGCTGTTTTCTAGAGGCCTGTATATCACATTTCCCTTACATTATTATCATTGCCGTTTTAAACTTAGTGACCATTTTCAGGAAGACAGTTACTTGTGCCAATGTTTGATCTTACAAAAACTTGATCCATTTTTTAATGATCATTGCTGGTTTCAGCAATATGTTTGGATATAGTCAAGATGTTTGGATTCTTCAATATACTGATAAACTTAAAAGGGAAGAAATGTTTATGCAAATTTTAGCACAGAGACTACAGTATAAGACATTCCAACATATAGTTTCATTCAATCATTTTGTTACAAATGCTATGTTATGGGGCAAGTGATTTACAGATTGATTTATTGACTTTGAAGAGATATCTAAAATTTCAATCTCAAAGGTTATGTTGGTTCTAAAATGAAATCGATAGGCCAATAATGATATGAACTTAATATCAAATTACATGACTGATTTTTAAAGCATATATACTTTTAATAAAATACACTGAGGTCAATAAATTTTGCATTAATTAGCAACAAGCAGCCAATTATCAAGACACTTTGCCACTTGGTTCCTACCTAAGGAATTTACAGTCTGAATTTTCATGTCATCTTAACATCTCTCTTCCCTAGTTCACTGTTTCCCCTGCTCATCAGTTACAACTAGGATAAGATATGTTTTTAAGAACTTCAAGGCCCTTCTGAACCTTCTTCTAACCTCATAATTTCAAAGGTCGTCACCTGTCCCCCCTTTTCCAGTGTCCTGTGTCACTGCCACAGTGAATTTCTCATTGTCCCTGAATGTTTTAGGTTCTTTCACTCTTTTGTGCCTTTTCATAAAACAACCTTCCCCTAGGTTTCAATGGTGAAAAGATACTTAAAAAATCCAATTTATATGTCATTTCTTCAAAGCCTTACTGGATTTTCCATCTGACAAAGAAGTTCACACAACTCACAAAACCGTGACTATGAAAGTGAAGCATCTTTGATTTGTCAACACACACACACACACACACACACACACACACACCCCTCTTACTTGATAGTAACATGGAAAGAGCCTTAAGGCTTTTTTCATTGTGCTATTATGTTGACTAAGTTGATGGCTCTTATAGTTAATCAAATCAATATTATTAGACATCATTTTGTATTTACATTGGTGTCCTCTTGTGGATTACTTGTACTAATTTTGTTGGAACGCCTGTTTATGTTCTCACAATTCTCACAAATATCACAAGTAAAAACTCAAAAAATATAAATTTTGAATAAAATTATCATATTGGGTGGACCAGAGCTTATCTTTTGGGTATGAAAATTTTTTTAAGGCAATGACCTAGGAAAATATTTGCAGTATTTGGGACAAAAGATAGACATAATATACAAAGTAACCTTGTACTCAGTAACAAAAAGATGAATACACTTTTGATGTTCAGAAATTGACAAACTATATTTTCTAAAAGTGCCCACAAAAGATAATTTTCATTTGGGCTTACTCTCTTTCTTCCCTCTTTTCTTCCACCCTCCCTCCCTTCCTTCCTTCCTTCCTTCCTTCCTTCCTTCCTTCCTTCCTTCCTTCCTTCCTTNCCTTCCTTCCTTCCTTCCTTCCTTCCTTCCTTCCTTCCTTCCTTCCTTCCTTCCTTCCTTCCTTCCTTCCTTCCTCTCACCATCTTTCCCTCCCTCCCTTCTTTCCTCCCTTCCTGGCTTCTTTTGTCATTTTTAATATATGCAATAACTCAGAAAAAAGAAACTATTTTTGTTTCATTTTGAGGACTTCTTTTGTTTTAACTTCCTGAATTTTTTCCTTCAAAAAATGGATATAAAGTTTTCTATTGCCCAACTAATTTCCCTGTCGCTGGACTATGATGTATGCCATCACTTTACCCCCATGGTTCTTTTTTATCTGTGTCTATCAATCAATATATTTGAGTGTTTCCTATTCTAAACAACAGCAAACAGACTTCCTTCAATGATAACCTTTTTCAACTGCTAACACTTCATAGTTTATTAAAGTCAAGCTAACTGTAATGGCTCCAATTCACACATGTTACTATTCTGGAACTGTCCTTTCAAATAAGTCCTTGAACTCAAGGACTTGTTCTAAGTAGCCACTCTTGAAATCTCTATAGGATTTGATTCTATTTAACGACATTAAAAAGTTATTTCCTGGACTTTAAAAAATTTCCTTTCACATTTCTTTCTCTGTTACTCCTGAACTGTATTGTTCATGTGTCTTCCTCCTGCCTGCTTCCTCCTCCCCCTACTCCGCCCCCTACTCCTCCTCTTCCTCTTCCTCTTTTCTTCCAAATGTCAGCCACTCAGAAGTTCTCATATACCAGGCTCTGCAATCTTCCTTTTTTCCCTCCATTTTCTGTTTCAATTCCTGAAGTTTTCTTTATTGACTTCCAGAACACTTTATTTCTTTTTGTGCTACTGTGGTCTGTTTTGTTTTATATCTATACCTCGCTTACTACCTCTTCTTTAGGTTTAGACTGCATATTCCCTAATAATATTTATATTTTTATATTTACCATAATTGGCTTTTAAATAGTTCCTTGGATTGAGTTCTCTACTCTTCCTTCTCCTGTGCCTTTAACATTTCAGAAGACTATTTTTTGTGTCTACAATGTGTTTTTCTGTATGGACTGCACAGGGATATTTTCTAAATATAATGACAATAGCTGGATACTGTGGGAACCAGTGAATCTAGCATTTTGTCTGGATTCACACCATGCCAAGTTCCCACTCTGCCTCTACTCTCTAAACTCTTCCATTTTCAGACTTGGTATTGATTTGCTATAACTTATGTCCTTGTCATGGGGGAAGAGAACAGGTATAACACCTTTCTGTTAAGATGTGGAAGGTTGACATTTTAAAGTTGTTTTTGAGGAAATTTTCCTGAAATTATAACAAAAAAAATCACACAGAAACACCAAAATTAATTGATTTTTATAGAGCACTTTATACTATAGCCCTGCTAAACAATAGTTTAGTGGTAACCAGAGGTTACCAGAGGGTAAGGGGGGAGGGAGTTGGTAGATGAGGGTAAAGGGGGTCAAATATATGGTGATGGAAAGAGAACTGACTCTGGTTGATGAGCACACAATGTGATATATAGATGATGTATTACAGAATTGTACACTTGAAACCTATATAATTTTACTAATCATTGTCACCACAATAAATTTTAATTAAGAAAAACCATATTCAGTGTATTTAGTGTTACCAAACCTAGGCTGACCTTGCTCTTTACACATCAAGCTCATGGTTCTTGAACCTATCTAGGACATGAGAACACATAGGAGAGACAGTGATGAATATAGCTTCATGGTGGTGCTATTTGGCTTCTTTGACTGACAACTGGATTGTAAATGGAAAATGGCAGAATTTGCTCAGATCTTTTATATGGAATAGAAAGTTGTAGAGCTCTTTTCTGAAAATGGTAACCCAGAAAAAAAATTTATTTCTCTGTACATTGGAACATAGTCCTCTCAGGATTACTTTTCTTTACAGGAATGAAAGTGGCATATAGCCTATAAGATCGTCTACACTGAAAGTCACTCAAGCTCCTGCTCCTAAGAACCCTTGAAATAGCCAGATTTTTAGTTTTCATGAAACATCTTGGTGAGAGGCACTTTAATAATCAAGAATATGTATAGATTAGTGTGCCTCTATGATAGAAAGAGTTCACAGAAGGCCTTGAAGTATTAATATGATAGATATTCTTGTGGGTTTATATGTGGGAAAGATGAGAGCCGAATGTCTGAACTCCACAAGGTAGAAATGTCAGGTCCTCGTGCCCAGGTATTCATGTCAGACTAGAGATAAGCCTCGGATTACAGAGTTTTTTTCTGAAGTCGTCTGCACAACTGAACCAGAGTATCTTATGCAGTTAGTTCCCAAAACAGGGTTATCCTCTTAGAGTGATCAATTCTCACTCTGAGTTTGGTGCATTAAGAAGTGACTTCCAAGAAATCCTCTAAATTCAAATCTCTTAAACTGTAAAAATATTAAAATAGGACTCATGATATATTAGGTGGTGAGAGTTTGGCAGGTGGGAGTTGATTTAGTTTAAACAAACCAAACAATTGAACAGATAAAAAGATTAAAACAATGCTAGGTTACTTCAGACTAAAAAAAAAAATTCAGATATCTCATATTCTGACTATTAACTAAAGTAGAAATTGTTAGAAAATGAACATATACATAACAGGATACTGAGTATTTATAAATGCTAAATTAATTAAAATTAATTAAAATTAATAATAATGATATATATATATTAATTATATATATATATATCAGAATATATATATATATCAGAATATATATATATATATATATATCAGAATACTGAGTATTTATAAATGCTAAATCGAGCTTCACCCATTTTTCAAGGCATCTATACATTATTTATGTTTTTATTGTATGGGTTTCTTGGAGGACTCCATCTTTTATTTCTTTTCAACTTGAAGCATGCACCTAATGGCAACATCTTACATAACATGGCATATTTATCAAAACAAAAGAAAATTAACATTGGTACAATATCATTAACTGAACTCCAGATTTTAATAGAATTTCACCAGCTTTTCTATTATTTAATGTGTTTTGGTTTGTCCAGATCCAGTCTAACATATCATGTTGCCTTAGTCCTAATCTTTAAATTTCTCGAATCTGTGACAGTTTCTCTATCTTTTCTCGTTTTTCATGACTTTGGTACCTTTAATGAGTACTGGTGAAATATTTTGTAGAGCTTTTGTCATTTTGGGCTTGTGTGATGTTTTCTCATGATTAGATTGGGTTCATGGATTTTGGGGAAGTGCATCATCCTTTTTATATATTATTGCATTTGATTTGCTAAAATAAGTTTTATGTTTTGCATCTAAATGAGTAATATTGATCTATAGTTTTTTTAATATAATAATGTTTTTGTTTGAACTTCTTATCAAGGGTAATGATTCATAGGATGAGTTAGGAAGAAATTCTTCCATTTTAATTTTCTGGAAGATTGTGTGCAGAACTGGTATTATTTCTTTCTTAAATATTTGGTAGAATGCATCAGTGAAGACATCAGTCTGATGTTTTCTTTGTGGGAAAGTTTTAAACTCAAATTCAATTTACTTAATAGATGTAAGGATTTTCAGGTTTCCTGTTTATTCTTGAGTGAGCTTTGGCAATTTGCGTCTCTCAAGAAATATATCTTTTTTATTTGGATTGTCTGATACACTGGCATAATATTATCCTCAGTATTACCTTATTCTTTTTAATATCAGTAGAGGCTACAGTAATGTCAGTTCTCACATTCCTGACATTTTAAATTTATGCTTTTTTTCCCCCATGATACACCTGGCTAAATGTTTTTAATTTCACTGATCTCTAAGAAATAGCTTTTGATATCCTTGTTTTTCTGGTTTCTCTTATTGATTCTCTTAATCTGTATTGTTTTCTTTCTGCTGCATAATTTTGTTAATGTGCTCTTCTTTTCCTAATTGCTTAAGGAACAAGCTAATGTCATTGACCTGAGAACTTCTTTATTTCTCACATAGTCATTTATTGCTAGCATCCCACAAATTTTTATACATTGTATTTTCATTTTTACTTACTGTATCAGAATTCCTAATACAATTCTCTTTGTCTCCTTATTTGACAATGGGTTATTTAGAAGTATATTATTTAATTTAAAATATTTGGTTATATTTCCATATATAGTTTTGTTATATATAGTTATGTTAATGTTCTATAATTTAATTTCATTGCCAAATCCAAGAACCTACTATGTATAAGTTGAACCCATTTAAATTTATTGATACTTGGTGTATGCTATATAATATTACATGTGTACATGAAAAGAATGTTTCAGAATAGAGTGTTCTATGAATATCAATTAGGTCAAGTTAGTTGATAGTGTTTTCAAAATCTTATACATCATTACTGATTTTCTGCTCGTTTCTATCCATTAATGAAAAAAAATATTGCTGTTTCCTTTATAATTTTTTTATTTATTGGATGTATGTTTTGGAAAAAAAAATAGAATGAAGGAGCAAAGAACATTTGGGCACTGGAAAGGTAACTGAAAGTTAGAAAGGAACCAGACATAGAAAATTGTTGCTTTTTTATGATTACTAGGATTTGTATTCATTTTCTATAAAAATTTAAGTAATTGTTCATTTCTGTAATAGGATGTGTGTGTTTTTATTGACTTGCTAGAACTAATTTTATACACAGTATTTGTGGTCATATGTCCTGTTAAATGTTGATATTTAGGAAAATTATTCATTCATATATATTGACCTAGCAAAGAGTGACTTCACTGAACTTTCTGAATTTTAATATTGACTTGCATTGGTTTTCTAATATTGATTGTATTGGTTTTCTATATTCTAAATTGGGTTTTCAATCATATAATATGCATAGAGAAATCATTTAGTTACTGTCTTTCAATAGTTATGTATCATTTTTCTTTTTTCTTCTTTAATACATATATTCCTAAATGTTCTTAAACAATGTTAAATTATAGTAATGGTAATGGATATGCTTATCTAATATCAGCTTATACTGGGACTAGCTCATATTTCAATACCAACTGAATAATTTTATTTTACTTTTATTTACTTATTTTTTTTAAAGATTTTTTATTGGGAAATTGGGGGATGGGAACAGACAAGTTGCTGTCCTTTTGTTCTTCAGTCTAGTCATGGAGGATGTTGCTTCACTGGCTCAAGTTGGCACCATCATTGCCTCTTCCCAGGCGAGGCAAATCAGTCGCCGGCTTCTGGACAGCCGCTCATGGCGGCTGCTGGCCCCTCACGCTGGCTGCTGGCTACACACAGTAGCCCATGGCAACCCACTGCAGCAGGAGCTGCAGCCTACGCTGTCGCCGGAGACTCACGGCAGCCCAGCTCCAGGTCGAGCTGTTGTTCATCATCTTAGCTGTGGAGGGCAGTGTCACTGGTCCTCATATGTGGGATCTGAACCGGGGCCCTCTGGCATCCCAAACCAGTTCTTAACCATCACGCCACTCTGCCGGCCCTTATTTTACTTTTAGATTAATGTTTGTTTTCATTAACTAGTTCCTCTTAGTAATTTATTGAGTTTTATGAAGGATGGAGGTTGTATTTTATAAAACGGCTTTCTGAGTATCTTTTAAAATTTATTTGTGAATTATGAACATAACAAATTATAATGTTTTCTAATAGTAAACCATCATTATATTGTTTGAATAAGATCAAGTTGGTGACAGTCAACTATTATTTCATTGTAATGTTAAATGTTTTATTTTATTTAGGAATTTTGCAAATGCAATAATTGATATCACTTTATTGCTTTTAATTTTGAAATATTTTTGTCATGTTTTAATATCAGTTATATACAATAGTTTCACAGAAAAAATAGAATATTTTTATATCATATTCTAAAAAATTCATGTATTAATAACATTATAAGTATTTCTTCATTGAAAGTTTGAAAAAACTCAACTATAAAAAGAGTTTGGGCACAGAGATTATTTGTAAGTTACTTCTTTCATAAGTTGTAATCATTTTATCCCATAGTTATAGCTTTATTCCAATTGCTACCACTTGTTGAGTTATATTTAATATTTACATGCTTTAGCAAAACATATTCTTTGAAATGGGAATGTTATTTGCTGAGCAAGTCTGAAAGTGGAAAAAATTCAGAAATGTTATTTTTCTCTGGTTTTTGTCTTAAATAGATTCTTGTTAGTTTCAGTTGTTTTTAATTCCTTTATTCCTCTCCATATGATAGCATGATTTCCATATTTTATTCTTCTTTTAAACATTTTTTTCATTGCATCTGTGTGCCAGAACTTAGTTCATCCTTTAATGTTTCCACCTTTCAGTGCAAATTTGTGTCAGATGTGTCTTTTCAAATTAGTGTCAAGTTATTAATTTTAAAACTTTTTATTGAAGTTAAGAAACATAGAAAAATACACATAGTATAAATGTTACAACTCAATTATCACAACCTGAACTCACTCATACAATCGTCATCCAGGTCAAGAAATAGAACTTTATCACCACCCCAGAAGCTTAGTGATCCCCCTTAATCTCCCTCCTCAGGTGTAACATTATCTTGACTATTTACACCACAACAAGTATGAACTTATCTTGTACTTTTATATATATAAAGTTATGAAGTACTTTTTGTGCATGTGATGTTTTTCATACAACATTTTGTATGTGAGATTCATCTATGCAGCTGCATGCTGCCAGATTTCTGGTTAATTTTCATTGTTATTTGAATGACTATATCACAACTTATTTATATAGTCAGCTATTGATTGACAGTTAATCTAGTTTAGATCTATTATGCATAATGCTCCAATGAACACCCTAGTATTTTGGTGCAAATATTCATGCATTGCATGCCTATTGAATTACCTAGGAGTAGGATATAATATGTACGTAGTCTATGTGTTTATATATATATACAATAATTAACCTCCAGAATCACGAATTTTCACTTGGTCAATTTTTATTTGATTTTTGTCACATTCTAATACTGTGTAGTACTCTCACTCTGTGGTTTAAATATGCATTTCACTGGTTTCTAACGAGACTAAGCTTTTTTATTTTTCATATATGTGTTACCATTTGGATATCCTTATTTGTGAAGTGCTTGTTCAAGTATTTAGCCCGCCATTCTAATTGCAGTGTTTGTCTTTTTCTTAGCAACATGCAGAGGTTATCATGGATATGAGTCTTTTCCAGATATATGTATTGTAAATATTATTTCACATTCTTTGATTTGCCTTTACTCTTTCTAAATAATGCTATCTTTTGATGATTGGGAGTTCTTGATTTTAGTTTATACATTTTTAAGGGTTATTGTTTTTTATGTTTTGTTTATGAAATCTTTGCATACCTCAAGGTCATGGAGTTTTTCCATATTACCATCTAGTAGCTTGTTAGGGTGCCACACAGGATAGAGTGGTGTGTGACATTCACTCCCCTCTTTAAAGCATTGGATGTCAAATCACACCACACTAAATGCAGCAATTACAATTAATGTCAGTGTTTATTGCTCATGCAGAAATAAGCAAAACACAGCCAAACCCTGAGTGAATAAAAGCTGTTTCTCACTACCAAGAGCTTGCTCTTGGATGTCTGGAAGGAAGAGAGTGAGTGAGGTTATCAGGGAAAGATATATATAGAGGTTAATATAATAATGTATTAGTGTAGATTAGATGTGCCTATATTATAAACTGAAATAGTGAAACTGGATAGAAAAATGTAGATTAGGATATGGGAGAGGTAAAATGAACAGGTCTTGCTGTCTGCATGGTTTTAAAGTGTGAAGCTGTCTAAAGTGCTTTCAAAGATTCTGAATTATATGACTAGATTTTAGGAATGGAGATAGAAGTTAAAAAGAAAATTTCTCTAGAAGGAGCAATAAGTTTATTGAATATTTTGTGTTTGAATTTTCTTTGGGATTTTGGATGGAAAAGCCTGATGATTAGTTGGAAATATAATTTTGCAGCTAAAGAGAAAACCAGAACTAGGGATGAAAGATTAAGAAATCATTGGCGTATAAATAATATTGTTGGTACTTGGAGAATTCCACAAAGTGTGATTCAAGACTTAAAAACAAGTGAATTAAGATACCAGTAAGCTATATATTAAAATAAATGTAAATAATATTAAATTTGTAAAAAAAACATCTTGACATAAGAGAAAACATTCTAGCAGTAATAGAATTTATAATAAATTAATTGGATAAGTTGGTATATATTAAGAATAAATTTGTCCATTAGAACTTGGGTTAGTAAATCATGGAAGCATACAAAGAATCAGGAAACCAAATTCTGGTAGTTCTTGTTCTTTAAGGGCCTAAAGTCCAGTGATTTAATTGGCTAACCCCAGGGTCTATTGCAATTACTCTCTGGGTTTGTTTTTTGTTTTTGTCATATTTTATGTTTTAGCCTTAAAATCTGAATAACAAATCCTTGGCCATGAAAAGTGCACTAAAATAATGTCAAGTAATGTGTTGCCTTTTAAGAGAAGCATGTCTGTCTTTCCTGAGTGATTAAATGTTTGCATTACTTTTGGCCAGCTGCAAGGTTATGTTTTCTATAAAGTTTCTATATTCATTTTTAAATCCTAAATGTAACTAATGTGATACTTAGGAATGAAATTAAGATAGAAAAAAACTTGTACTATAACTCTGAGAACTACACTGAGGCAAGGGCAAAAGTATTCAGTGAAGTCCTACAGAGAAATAAGAGAATAAATGGAGAGAATCAGAGTGGAGAGAAATAGTGGACATGAATGAAGACACGAGTTTTAAAAAGTAGTAGTAAAAACTATAATGGTGACAAATAAGAACAAAAGTAAAGACTAAAAGTATGCAATAGACTTTCAACTAGAATTATGAACTTTTGGAAGTGTGCTAAAAGGTGATAATGGACAATTTAATCTAAATTGAAAACCAACATTTCAGAGCTTCCATTTCACTTTTCTCTAAGATTCTTTTATTTCATTTCATGCAACAAACTTATCACAGATTTTTTTTTACTAAAGCAATCATTAAAAGAGTACCAGAAATAGCTAATACCTTTTATTGAGCATCTTATACCCTGGGCACTGTTACATGTTTTATATATCTTATTTAGTCTTTAGCCCAATAAATTAAACATTATATTTATATATTTTATAGATGGGCAACTGGGATTTAGAAAGTTCAATTCAAAAGTTACATGTAGAATAAATAGTTGAGATTTAACATAAAGCTTGTGCTTTAATCACTATCATAAATTGTTTGAGAAAATTAATATGCTATCAGGAGCTCTTCTGAACTCTCTTTACTATTCTCTTAACAGGAATTATTCCCTCAAAAGGAAAAGAACTCTAGGAAACTAAAAAAAGAAAGGAAAAATCTCTAGAAAACTAAAAAGAAGATAGGAGAATCTCAAATGGTGAAACTTTTTTTCAGCCTCATCTACAACTCAATTTTGAGACAACTCTATAATATTTCAGTATTAACAGAGATTACAAGATAGAAGTTAGAAACTACAAAAAGACTAAGTATCCATTGTCCATGGAATCAATCCAGCTAAAAGACTATCGGTTACTAAAACATCCCCACCTGTCAACTGCTTTCAAAAGGACATCTAACACTATCATGAGATGGTGCCACTAGCATATTATGATCAACACTTTGTGCCATTAGAACACTCTTACCAAATGGACACAACCAACTCAACAACACATCAGTACACAGGTGAAAATCTAAATCAACCCAATAACCAGTCTGTGGTCAGAGTACAATCCCATAGTAATCACCTTGCAACACCTCTACCAAGCTCTAACCAGAAGGTGCAGAGATCCCCTGCCAAGTCTCCAAACACAATTTCACAGGACTTCTATGACAGGGTTCTGAAATCACCATTATTCCACTCCAAACATCAGGCTACACCTTCACTAGACCTCTACCGAAGGACTTCATTGCAGCCTAATCGGAGAGCACTAAACTCACCTTTAATCCACCCCAAACCTCAGACAACATCTTCACTTTACTTCAACAAGACATCGTCATCACTGAAGCCCAATCCAGTAGCCTTAAGCTCACAATTATTCCTCCCCAAACCTCAGAGTACACCTTCCTTAGACCTTTGCCAGACATCACCTTCATGGAAGTCTAATCAAAGAGTCTCAAGTTCATCATTATTCCCCTTCAAACATCAAGAAACACCTTCCTTAGACATCCTCTGGACATCATCATCTTTGAGACCTAATCAAAGAGCCCTTAGCTCAACATTATCTCAGTCTAAGCCTCAGAAATCATCTTCACTGGACAGACTTTGGACATCTTTATTAGAGCACAAACAAAGATCTTTGAGCTCACCATCACTCAACACTATTCCTCAAACAAATGACTTGCTTCGAACATCACCTTTGTTGCAGCCCAATCAAATGGCTGTGAACTCCCTGTTACCTGCTGCCAGACCTCAGACACCACGTGTATTGAGCCCTAATTCTTGTGTTCTGAGCTTAGCATTGTCTAACTCAAAACCAAAGAAATCACCTTTATCACGTTCTGTCCACCAGACTCAGAGTTTGCCGTTGTTCCAGCCCAAATCTCAGATGGTGCTTACACTTGATCATGTCTTCAGGACCCTGAGCTCACCAGTTTGTCATGCCAAGTTTCAGAACACGCCTTTACCAAATGACAAACACAGAGCTACAGATTTATCTTCACCCCATCCCAAACCAAATGTTTCAGGTCAATCAGTATCAAGCTCCAAATACTGCATCAGGAACGTAGCTGCCTCAACAATGGGTCCCAAGAAGCAGAGTAAAAGCAGCTTTGATCTTTATGCAAGGACAGATTCAAATAAAGAAATTTCATGGAATTTAAATTATATTTATCCCTGCATTGTTAAAGGTGGAACTGTCCCTGATGATGTTGTAAATAAAATTATCAATTCTCTCTCCAAGACCAGAATCCAGAGGGATCTCTGTAGGCAGATTCTCTTTCGAAGGATGAGGGGAAAGCCAAATCCTCATCCTGGTCCCCGCCTTTCATCAAGTTATGTGGTTTGTTTAGCTTGTGGTTCCTGCATAAAATCTCAGTGTAATCATCTTATAGGAAAAAAAGATCCTCGTGGTGCAACACTATTTGTCATACCAACACCTGAGCCTAATTCTGAGGGGAAAATAGAAATGAAGTTAGTTTTTATGCTTTTTCTACCAGAGACTTCTTTCTCACCTTGTCTCCCATTCCCTGTGAAAGAAGATCAGCCCGATGAAGCTCTTGAAGACAACCTTGAAGGAATAGAGACAATATCACAATTTTCCCCCACATCTGAACCTGATATCACCCAGGGGCTTAATATGAAGAAAAAATGGCTGACTGTAGCCCCTGAAAACAAAGTTGTAAGCGAACAGCCCCAGGCTATTGACTGGCTGCTTTATGTTAAGAAAAGTAGCAATTCTCAACCTCAGACCAGGCCCCCATCCTCTCACTCCACATCCTTCTCCTCATCTTCCTCTTCATCTTCTTCCTCCTCTTCTGCTGCACCCTCCTCACCCCTTCCTTACAAACAGTCTACCACATCTACCCTTTCAGGTCATGTGTTCACTAAGTCACTTAGTTACCACCGGTTGCCTCCAGGGGTCTCCTGGCTTGAGTTTATATGTAGTAAAAATCACCAGCCACTTCCTGGAAAAACACATCAAAGTCAATTATCACCTCCCAAAACAAATCCTATGAAGAATAGAACCATAGTGAAAGGGCCAAAAGGGTCAAAGCTACTGTTTAAATTTTTCCGGACAAAGTTTCAAAATGAGAGAAATCTTGATTAACTTTGTTTTTTGAAAGCACTTGTCCCCTTAGTTCTTTGAGACTAGAGTTTGATTTCTTACCATACTTATTAAAATTCTTAGTAATAACTAAATGGTACTCTATATTTTAGCTGATGATGCACATAGTTAAGGGGAACTGTAATGCTTAAGTCTATTTTCTAGTTAAATAATAGACTACAATCTCCTAGAAACCAAACCTGAATCTCTTGTTTTTAACCAAATGCCTGGATTATAGTAGCCACTATGTAATCATTGTTAAATAAATTAATCATAATTGGCTATACCAGAAATACCTCATCTGTCTTGCCCAAGCTAGTATCTAGCTCCTTGTTAATCTCCTTCCTCATAAGAAAACTCAGATCATGTCCAACAAGTAAGAATATATAGATAATCTTTCCAGTTGTGTGTTCCTAGGGAAAATTCTTCTATGCTAAGATCACATACTCTGAAGTCCAATGATTTATTCAACTGTAGTTAACAAATCTCAGGAGAGAATAACTAACTAGTACAGATAACCCTACCTACCTCATGCTGACTGTGCCAATATTTAAATTATGGGTTCTAAAGTCACTTGTACATCACTTTTTAAATGGGTTAATAAAAATGTTTAAAACGTATTTGTTCCACTGGTTCTACTCGTAGTGGAAAGAGAAGAAGGTTGTCTTGCCTATTCACTCAATTAAGTGATCATCTCTATCCCCAAGGGCTAAAATTAATATCTTGTGCATACACTGATGACTCACAATTCTGCCCCTCTGCCCCCCATCTTTCTGATTGCCAGACTGCATAGCGGACATTTCCTATTGGAACATTGCACAGGCACCTCAAACTCAATAAGGTCAAATCAAAATTTACCCTCTTACATTTACAATTTGCACTTTTACATTTGTAATTCTTTATCTCTGTATTCTCAAATTCAGTGGACGTACCACCATCCATCGTGGAGTCATGTTTGACTGTTTTTCTCCTCACCTGGCCCTCTCGAAGTCCATGAGTTCTTATTATTATCTCTAGCATTATTATCTCTAGAATTCAGCCTTTTTCTCCAGCCCCATTGCCATTGTCCTAGTTGTGGTCACAGCATTTATCACCTGGATTACTGCAGTAACTCCTAAACATGCATTTTAATTTCTGAATGCATTTCTGATACACAAATTTGATGCCACTTCACTGCTTATAATCCTTTCCTCATTGCCCATTGTTTTCTGGGGAAAGTCTTAATTTCTTTGATGATTGAACTATTATTACATCACCAAACTGATTTCTTATTTTTCTTCAATCTCCTACCGATGCTTCAGCCACATTAATTTCTTCACAATGTGTAAAATGTGCCCAGGCCTCTCTTACATTCTATACTTTTTTAAATAAAAAAAGGAAACATCAAATTTAATTTAAATTTAAAAAATCAGAAGTTGTCTGAAAAAAAAACAGTAGAGCAAATCAACTTCTGAAAAAGAGTGCTGCATCTTGGTGATCACATTTATTGGAAGGGTTGGAGAAAAAACTGCCATTTAACTTAAGAATTTGTAAGTTATTTGCAAATCAACTCATTTCAGGAGTGGAAGAATCCTTGGTTGTTTCTTAGTATCAAAATTTATCCATTTAAAAAAAAATATCTTCTATTTAAAGAGGCAATCATACAAAGTCTCCTATTTTCCATACAGGATAAGTTCTTTGTTTCAACCAACTCTCAATAGAAGAGCAACTCGTACAACACCCTCTCCCCAGACACAGAGCATTGGAATATTCTGTTTTGTTGATTTATATATCTTTTTCATATGTTTCTTCATTAATTTTTATAGTTGTCACAGTTTCTTCTACACCTCTTAGTATCACATTTAAATGTTGATAATAATAAGCATGTATAATCTACCACAAAACTTACTGTCATTTCTTATTTTCACATACATTTTCTCAACCAGGCTGAGCCTGATGAGATTCAGGGGCTCTTCTATGATGTTGGTAGTTTGTTGCTGGTCCATGTTGTCTGCCATGTTTCAAACCCTGGGTCCTTTCCCCTACATCCTATACTTAAATCAACAATTCTGCTGTCCAGAAATATCTTTTCACCTCTATGTTTTTATTCTACAGTGCTCTATTTTGTGTTGACATCTTCTGGTAAGACTTTTTCTGATTCACTTACAAAGAGGTTAGTTGGCCTTCCTATTATTATGAAACTCCATGTTATCTGTTTGTACAGCTTTAAGCATATTATATAATAATTATTTCTTGTCTGTCTTTATTCACTAGGCTGAAAACTCCTTGTTCACTATTTCTGTTTGTTTGTTTTTAACCTTGTCTTTGGAATAGAGTACATACCCTAAATTATGTGTATTATTGAACTCTTCACCTTTTTTAGTTCTCTGAAGTAATGTTTTATGTCTGCATCTTCCACATAGATTTAATATTGATTGTTCTTTGTATATTTTGTCTTTTTGAGAACATATACAAAAATGTTACTGATGACAGCAGTCATCCTTGTATAATTTCTTATGTTAAAAGTGTTTCATTCTAGTATTTTAGTATTAAATATGATTTTGGCTGATGCACAAGTGATCAGTAATGATGAGAAAGAACACATGTATGTGGTAATATGTTCCAGGCTCTCGCCAATCTTTTTTTTTTGTATTAAAAATATAGCTAATATACAATATTATATTAGTTTCAGGGTTACCCCATAGTTATCCAACACTTGTATGTCTATAGAAGTGACTCCCTCTCTGTTTATTTCTATGTATTAGGTAGGGCTGCTATGTCTCCCAGTCTTGGCTGGGTGGGTGGCCATATGTAGTAGGTGTCTTTTGGGGCCTTGTGGCACATTCTCCCTAGTCACCTGCTCTGGGTGCTCCAAGAGTGTCCCTTGTGTGTGCACCCTATTATAGTTAAGCCTTGATTGCTATTGGCACATCATTTGGTGGTGTTGACCCTTAGGCTGAATGGCTATAGGGCTTGGCCACGTCCACAGCTTATGGGCTGCCGTGTGGAGGGCTTACATTACTGAGTGGGATTCGCCCCAGTGGGTTCTGGAGCTTGTTGAGACCACCCTTTGTGTGTGCCAATTGAGGGGCTAATTGGGTGGTGCTCTGCTGTGGTCTGAAGCCAACCTCCAAGTATGCTGGTTCTGTGGCCTCTTGGGAGGGGCTCTGGTGCAGATCCAGATCACCCACTGCCTGTGACTGTTTGGGGACTACCTGATAGGAGCTACAAAGGGATCTGCGATTGTTTGCTGCCTGTGTTAAACCTGGAGGTGCGTGGGAGAGGCCACGCTACAAACCAAGGACGTCTGCCACCAGTACCAGGCCTGGGGTAGCTCCGCAAAAAGTCAGGACATCCCAAGTCCTGCTGCCACCTTCCAAGTCCGTTAAGGTTCTGCTGCTGATAGAGCCTCTTGGGGTATGCAAGTTGGGTGACGTTAATGTGGACTCTGACTTGGTGCTAGTGCTAAACTTGGAACTATTCAGCAAAAGTCTCAGAGCACACACCGAGGCCATTTGCCACCCACCTGGGGCCTACCAGAGTCTGATAATTTTCCAAGAAAGAGGGCAATGAAGGTGGAATTGGCTGCTCATAGAGAAAGTGCCTCCATTTTTGGAGGAATTGGATGGGGTGGGTTCCCAGTGAGTCAGCAGAATGGAGCAGTGGAGCTAATCTGGCCAATCAGATTCAGATTTGGCCTGTGGGGGCGGGCTCAACACAGGAAAGATGGCGCTTGCCGGCTAGCTGCATGGAAGGAGGACCTCCCACAGGGAAAATGCTGACTGGCCTCCAGTCCTCTCCCTGAAGGCGCACAACTCTCTGTCCAGCTCATATGTCTCCAATGCCTCCTGAGTCACCGACCCTCTGCTGGAGCCCAAGGTGGGTGCCTGCGAATGAATGAATCTGTGCGTGGGCCATTTAAGAGGATGTCTGGGTTTCCCTCAGCGTTCTGTCCCATCCAGATGGTCGGGATCCCCATGGTTTTTTACAGCCAGATGTTTGGGGGCTCCTTTTCTCGGCACCAGCACTCCAGGCTGGGGAGCCTGGTGTGGGGGGCTGGGGTTTATTGGTCCTTCCAAGGGAACCTCCTTGGCTGAGATATCCCACCTGATTCTCAACCACATAAGGAGGCTTGAGGCCTATTTCGCGTCTCCATACCTCCTACCCATCTCTACATGGCTTCTTCTTTATAATTTTAATCATAGGAGTTCTGTTCAGCTAGACTTCAGATGGTTCTCCAGGTTCGTTGTTTTACAACTTAGTTGTTATTTTAATGTGTTCACAGAAGGACACAGGCACTGTGTTTATTTACTCTGCCATCTTGGATCTCTCTCTCCAATCTCTTTAGAAAACTCTTGACATGTGCTTTATTCACCCTGTACTTCTCTTTTGGTGACATACATAACTTATGTAATTACTTGTTCAATATGTTTTCTACTAGACTAAACTTTATGGATGGAGGTCCTGTGTCTGTCTATCTTGTTTACCACTAACTCCTTAGGTCATCATGGTACCTGGCACATACTGAGTATTCAATAAATTTTTATGGAATTAAAGTAGATTTAGGACTTTAACTGATTTTTCTTTATTGGTATAATTTACATGTTTAATTTTCCATTTTTTAGCTTATGTTCTAAAATTTATGCCTCATTTTAATATTCACTTTTTCCTTTGTTTTTTGGACTATGATTTAGTTGTTTTTAACTTCTCTATTATACTGGCAGTTATTTATCTTGTTGTTATAACAGTGTCTACTTTCAAGATTTATTCAAAAGAATTCTTTAACCAATATTTTCTAATTTTTAAATTTGGAAATAAAACCACTTATAATTCATGGGGAAAAAATGCATGAGCAAAAAATTACTAACTCTCCCTCTCCCAGCTTTCATTTATCCCAAAAAAATTCAAAATAGGGAATAACATGTGTCATGCCAGAAAGGACAAGAAATTTCTGCCAGATCTTGTACAGATGAGATCAGATTTAAGAAAGACAGAAGCACTCAAATTTACTACTAGTATATTTAAAGAAAGAGATCTTCTGAAAGTAATAGAAACATATACTGATTGCATCCTATTAATGCCTTTTTCCTTAAATAGAAAGAGCTCAATATGAGAGCAGATTATATGACAATTGGGAGGTGGAAAGTAGATCCTATGAATTGTCACATTTTGATGTAACCAATTGATGTAAATTGGTATGACATATCTGGATGATAGTTTGGCAATAATATAAAAAAGTAATAATATACATAACTATTTTCCATATGGTCATCTTTATTGGAATGTATTTTTTTAAAGTCCTGACTATATAGAGTTATGTAAACAAGTAAGCATTGTGTTTCTTTGTAATAGTGAGGGGTTGGGGGAAAAAAATCCAGATGTTCATTTATAGAAAAAAGTGTTTAATACACTCTGATCCATACCTATGGTGTTTTTCCTAGTGAAAAATTATTATTTCTTACATTTTACCTACATTTACATTAGGGCTAGGGCTACCTTCTTTAAGAAGATATCTTAAGAACCATTGGGCATTAATAGTGAAGAAAGTAAAACAAAGAAGAGATAGCTAAACTACTTTAAGTTTCAAACAGAAACTTTTCAAAGAGAGTCAGTGAAAAAGGGAGAGAGAATATATAATTTATGATTTGTTTTAAGTGAAAATGTACTCAGATTATAAGGCAGATCACACACAGTTTATATATGATCCCAACTTATAAAGCATTGAAAATATGCATATATGTATATTTGTGTGTATGCAGTTGTGTAAAATGTATTTCATATATATGAGAAAGATGGAGTGACTGGAAGTAAACATCAAAACGTTAAATAAAGATGGTAATTACTGGAGAATAGTTATAATGGAGTGTTTCTAATTTTCCAAATTTTTAGTAAGTATGAAGATTACTTTTAGAGTTAACAATATAAAGCAAATGCTATAAAAATGAAAAATAAAACTTGTTTTCCCTCCTCTATTTTAGATGAAGTATATAGCACACAATTTTGCTGTTCTATTCCTTTTCACTTATTGATATTCTTTGTGGCTTTACAAGTTCCCAGAAAATGCATATTTTTATGAGGTACATACTTTCTTCAGGAGAGATGCATTGTGTTGTTTTAAACCCTGTTAAAACATTAAACATTTTTTTAATTCTTTACTTCAATATTCATTGCCAGACTTCTTACACCATTCTTACATATATTTGTGCATTTGTTTATTTTAAATTATGAATGAAATATTTCAAACCTATAAGGAAAGATAAACAATATGTTGCTGAAAGTCTTTATACCACCACCCAGCTTTATCTAATCTTTTTCTTTGGTTACATTCACTTCATGTGTTAAAGAAATACAAGATTATTGATACAAGTGCTAACCCCTCTGCATATAACCATTCAGGATCACAATCCTAGCTTGAAATCCCCAGAAGTAACCACTGTCATGAATTTGCTGTAAGTCATATATGATATTTTTTAGAAATTTACTAATATTTTTGGGGCCATAGCAATCTAGTCTTTTGGATGTTTTAAAACTTTGTATACATTATATCACAATGTATTTAACAGTTAAAAATGTGTGGTTTTTTTATCTAGAGTGTGTTTTTGATATATATCCTGGTTGTAAAATACAAATAGGTCATTCATTTTCATATGTATATAAAAGTTTCCCATGTCAATATGTAATTAAGACTTGTTCTCAGCCAGGGTTGATTTTGTTCCCAGGGGTTATTTGGCAGTGTCTGCAGACATTTTTGATTGTCATGACTGAGATGTTCTAAGTCATGACTATGTAAAGGCCAGGGATGCTGCTAAATATCATACAATGCCAAGGATAGCCCTGACAAAGAAATTATTCTTTCAGTCTAAAATGTTAATAGTTTCAAGGTTGAGACACCTTGAATTAATATAAATATTAGTGAGAATTTTTTTTTGTTTGCTCTAAATCTTCAAACTCTGTTGAATTTAATGCTTAGAGCAAATCACAATTCAGACTAGTCACGTTTCATGTACTTAATAACTATTTTAAACAATATAGGGTCATAGTATGAAAGCAATTAAAAATTTACTGTATATTGCCAAATTGCTCCTCAAAGTATACATGCTCCTAATATACATGCCCTCAAACAATGTATGAGAGTTTCCACTGTTCTGTACTGTCACCATCACTAGATAATTTTCAGAATTTTTAATTCTTGGCTTATACTAATAATACAGTTTTTACAATGAAACGATCTCCTTGTACTATATCTTTAATTTTGTCTCTCTTATTGCTAGTTGCCTTAAACATTTTTTCATGTTTATTGACCTTGTGGGTACCTTTTCTGTGACTTGTCTTTCATAATCTTTGCTCATTGTTCTATTACATGCTCTATTTCTTATTAATTTGTAGAAAAATTTTATGTGTGCCTTCCAAACGTACACTCTTTGGCCTGGCTTGATATTAAACCATTCTTGTAGTATCTCAAAAATGTTACTTGGCCATAATACGTTATTAATCCTGCTGAATTCAGTTTTCTAAAACTGAGTTATAATTACACCTATTATGCTCAAAAGTATTGTAGAAATAAATGAAGACCGACCAAATAATAACCAATGACTATTTATTCAGAACTTGGTGTAGCAAGAGAGTGAGTCACCATTACTCACATTTGGCAGAAACTCAAAGGCAGGCAGAGGAGTGGGAAAGTTTTATAGTGGAAAAAAAGGGAAGACTTCAGATTACACCCTGAGTGGAAGCTGTTGGCGTGCAGAAGCTGTAGACAGGCTAACTAGAAGAGGGACATACTATGAGATTGGTTAAGGGTGCATATTTGGCTTTCTCTGATTGGTCCTAGGTGGAGTGGGGGAACAAAAAGTAGGGAAGCTGTCAGTTATTAATCATTTCCTGGCCAGCTTGAGCCAATTGTTACAGGGGTTATTGTTTGGCTTCTTTAATTGTTACTGGAGAAAGTGGTCTGACTTTCTACATGTGTGCTATGTAGATAACAGGCTGGCTTCCTGGGCTGCTTACTGCATATAATCTAATGGGTCAGTTTCCTGGGATGCTTATTGCAGATTGTAGGTCAGATTTCTATTTTTATATATAGTCTGGCCATTGTCTGTTTTGATATTCAGTCTCATGGTATGGTATGTCTTTACTTTTCTTATATTGTCCTTGATGTTTTTGTTATAGAATTGTAAATAAATTGAATAGTTTTTCATATTTTTATTCTCTTAAGCAATTTGTATCCCAGAATTTTGATAAGTAGTAATTTTTTGTTTAGTTTTCTTCTATTACTCTTAGAAATCTCTAGATTGATTTTTTTCTTGGTAATTAGCAATTTAGATTTCTCTGATATTTGTTATTTTGTAGATCAATTTTTCTCTGTCTGGATTCTTAATGAATTTTTTTCTTTGTCATTTTAACTTAACAATGTTGCCAGCAAGTGCTTTTGGAATGCAGTAAGTTTTTATTTTTTAATTAATTAATTTTTTAAAAAGATTTTATTGGAGAATTGGGGGAGGGGAACAGCGTTGGGAAATCAGGGAAGGGGAACAGACAAGGTGCTCTCCTTTTGTTCTTCAGTCTAGTTGTGGAGGATGTGGCTTCACTGGCCCATGTTGGTATTATCATTGCGCTCTACCTGGGTGAGGCAGATCGGTCGCCGGCCTCTGGACGGCCGCTCACAGCGGCTCTTGGCAGCTCACGCTGGCTGTTGGCCACTCACAGTAGCTTATGGCAGCCCACTGCATCAGGGGCTGCATTGCAGCCTACGCCGTTGCCAATGACTCACTGCAGCCCAGCTCCAGGGCGAGCTGTTGTTCACCATCTTAGCTGTAGAGGGCAGTGTCATTGGCCCTTATGTGGGATCCGAACCGGGGCCCTGCTGCTCAGAGATGACATCCCAAGCCAGCCCTTAACCAATGCACCACTTGGCCGGCCCTGTAGTAAGTTTTTAAATATGAATACATTGTACTATTTAATTTGATTATTTTATAGCTTTGAAAATTGCTTTCTTTAATCTGTTATATCTTCTTTATGGCCACTAGATGATTATGTGTTGGATTTCTGTTCTGTTTTTTAATATCTTTCATCTCATTGCATCATTATTAATTTTCTCTGAATTCTGGGAAATCACCTCAAGTTTTTTTACATGAGTAATTCTGTGTTATCATTTGTGTTCCTGATTGGCCCCTTTGGAGTTTTAATTCTGTTCTTGTTCTTTTATTTTTTAGTTTTCCTGGTATTACTTTAGAAAGTCAACATCACCAAGATTTATTTTTCTATGATTCTGAGTTTTTAGGTTGATTTTTCTTTCCTATGTTTTGCAGAATATTACAGAACCATTTAAAAATCTTAAACATTTTTACACGTGGAATATTTATTACGATTTATAGTTATTTGAAAGAACATAAACTTGAAATGCATAAAAAACACAATCCTTACAGGCATTGTTGGCACAGTTCTTCTCTCTGCACCCTATTAGAGAAACTAGATTCCCCAAGATCCAGTGCACTACCCATTTTCATCTCCATTCTTTTTGTTTTTCTATTTCTCTCTAAGGAGAGAAGCTCCCTTTCTCCTCATTTTTCCTTTTGTCATTCCCCTTCTTCCAACAGTAATTTTCTATATGTGTGTATTTGGTAGAAGAAATTCTTTAACAATATAAAATTATAACCAAATACATTGGTGGATCATCTACTATTTTAGTTGATAGATCCTTTGGTTGTTGGAATTGGAACACAGTTGAAGGGGGTTTATAAGGAGTCTACTTATTTTTCCTTTAGGTATTCATCACTCACCAAATATCCCCAAGTGCTGAGGGAAAATATTTAAAGCAGCTTCTCTGAGATTCATGATCCATTTAGTCCCCTTGGGGAAGGAAACTTCCCCTTCTTACCCACCACCTCCACAGAGAAAAAGAAGTCAGGTGATTCAGTCTAATCTACTTATCAAATGAAATTTCTTTGAAGTAGATGTTTAGTATTTGCTATAAGGAATAGTTCTTATTTGTAGAGCATGTTCAGCAAAATATCCCTATTTAATAATTACTTACAGTAAATAATCTATGAATTTATAATGTATGACTCACTACAGAATGTCAGATAAGCTGTACAACTTTCTGGTTAAAAAACAATGATATTTCATAACTTAAATGCACATCATTTCATAAGGGTTGCTACTAGAGATAATGGTCAGAAGTAGGAAGTACACCTGATCTGTAGATAGCAGGTACCTCACAAACATTCTTGCAAACCATATGTTATTCTTCTAGAACAAAGAATATATATTGAATAAAGGAAGGATAGGAGATTCCTGGAATGTCCGGGTTTCCTCTTCACTTTGTCTATGCCCTTGCTTACCTCTATTATTGAAATATTTAGGTAAATTTTGGTATAGGATAAGATTTTTGATAGTTTGAATCTGACCTGACAATCTGTTCCGTAGTGTGAGTTCAAGTGCCCATTATCTGCCAGGCTCTGATTTGGTGCTGGAAAGAGGCTTGATGCAACAAACCAGTTGGTGTAAAATATTTGGATGATATTTCACAATAATATCAAAACCATAATAATATACATAGCCACTTTTCCCTATGGCTCTCCTATGTAGAGCAGCATAAAAGCAGCCATAGGCAATATGTAAATAAATAGGGTTGTCTGTGTTGCAGTAAAACTTTATTTACAAAAACACACAGCAGACCATATGTGGCCCCTGGTCCATAGCTTGCTCTGTTCTTGATAATGTAGTTTGAGAAAGCTTCTATGATGAATAACAGTTGTCTCTGAAGTAAAGACAGTATATGTCAGAAAGAAAATCTTTGATAGATTTACAATATGTGCAGGGTTATTTACATTTACACTATGTGCAATGTTAACAGTTTAATAGTTTTTCAGGGGTTTTTTTTGAGTGTTGAGCTTTATTTATTTTTTAATTTAGTTTAATTTAATTTTTTTTTGCTGAGCCATCCTGCTACCTGTTGTCAGCTCAGCGGTAGCTCAGCTCGGGCCGTGAATCGAACCAGCGACCCTGTTGCTCTGTTGTTGACCCTCTTGAGTGAGCTCTTAACCAACTGAGCCACTTGACCAGCCCTGAGTGTCAAGTTTTAAATTCAATAGCTTTAAAGAAATTTGAGAGGATGAACCAGTGGTGGTTAAACAGGTAATATTTTTCTTAGTGTGTGTTTTTTTAACTTATAGATGATTATAAAATTAATTTCATTAACTTTTAAAATGATATTTTGCCTATTTTTAGCTTAGCATAGATGATGAAAATAAATCACTAAGGGAAAAGATGGATAGTTGCTTGCCTGGAAGTTCAGGAAAGAAATAAGGGAGAACATTTCATTAGAGCGGAATGGAGTTTGGGAAGGCCTGTGGACATGGGTCTCCCTCTCTCTGTCTTCCTCCTTAGTGCTCTAAGTTTGCTTCTCTGCCAGCTTGATGGGCTGGCTTTCTTCAAAACCAATTTTTAAGTTATTGAATTTTATTGCAATAAAGTGCTATTTTTCTCGTCTCTTTCTGATTTTCTTTCTTTTTCCCCTGCCCCCCTTCTCTTCCTCCTCCTCCTTCTTCTAATCTTGAACAATCTATATAAATTCTTTGTCAAGCAGATGCTTCAGGAAAAACAAACACAAACTCTAAACTTCCTTTCCTGACCTCCATTTTTGTAGGAAAACTCATTAATCTGTGCTTCGTTATAGTTCAATGCCAAATTGCATTTACTTTTCCAATCCCTCCCCAACTGCCTGACCCTTTCTCTCCCCTGCCCCCCAATACTCACAAAAAAAGCCAATGAATTGGTGCATTTCAGATACAAGTAGATGTGTTTTTCACATTAACAAACTATAGGATCCTTGGGAAGTAATTTTGCCTCTACTAATCTCAGTTTATACATGTGTAAAGCTAAAGAGTTAGTGTATATTTTCTAGAATTCTTTCATATTCTTGCATACAATGTTTTTAAATCCAAAATTACAGCTAAATCTAACCATTTCTCACTTAATTATATAGTACGTGACTTTATGCTTTTGTTTACAGGATTCCTAACACCTGTAGTAACTACATAGTTACTAATATGTTATTTTAATTAATCCTGTGCACATTTAACAAGAGCCATGCTGATCATTTATTTTTGGCGTTATTTAAATTCATGAAACATGAGGCGCTGAAAAAAAGAGAATGTAGATGGAGCCAGGCTTATTTCTCCACTCATTCATTTACATAATATCAAGTGTCCATTTTATACAAGTCACTTCAGAAGGAAACTCTGCCATCTCTGGACCATCACCTCAACACTCTGTGCCTTAAACTCTCTCCAGAAAAACACTAAATGGATCTGGATTATATTATCTCTCAGGTTTAAACATTTGTTTCTCTTCTAGGTTGAAAAAAATAAAACATCGCTCTAATATTCAGGAATAATGATCATGTGTTGTGCATTTTTGGGCTCAGACACTCTCAGACTCAGACTCTGTCACTAACTGCACAATTTTGGCAAGTTAATCACTGTGAAATCTGTTCTTTCAACAAAGAGGGATGATATATGATATATAGTGAGCATCTGGCACATAGTAACCCTGAAATAAATAGTATTCCTCCCTTTATTATTATTTTGTTTAAATTCTTTTTAAAAACATTTGTAGATCTGTTTTGTTTTAATAATTACAGTTTGGTAACATAACTTAAACATTTTTGATGCTCTAGGATAATAATGGCTGGAGATCCATGTTGAAAACATCAATTACAATACTCTTCAGTCTTCTGACTTTTATCCATTAAATTTATATCCCATTTTAACCATCACCATTCAGGTCAAGGATGCTTATTGCTCATTGAGCAAAGTCCAGAATTTTTAGCCTGTCAGATAAGGTCCTCCACAATTTTGTCCACATCAAACTGTTTCACCATCTTCCATTTTCACAATGTACTATGTTCATATAGCACTTCAACTCCATGTAATCTTTGCCTCTTGCAATTTCTCAAATAGGTCTGCCAATTAAGTTTGTGAACTTGTTGCAACGATGTTGCTAACCTTTTTTAATATCAGAGGAATGATTCATTATGAATTTGTACCAACTGGACAAACAGTTAACCAAGTTTACTATTTGGAAGTGCTGAAAAGTCTGCGTGAAAAAGTTAGACGACCTGAAATTTTTGCCAACAATTCATGGCTCTTGCATCACGACAATGCACCAGCTCACATGGCACTGTCTGTGAATGAGTTCTTAGCCAGTAAACAAATAACTATATTGGAACACTCTCCCTACTCACCTGATCTGGCTCCCAATGACTTCTTTCTTTACCAGAAGATAAAGGAAATATTGAAAGGAAGACATTTTGATGACATTCAGGACATCAAGGATAATACAACAACTCTGATGGCCATTCCAGAAAAAGGGTTCTAAAATTGCTTTGAAGGGTGGAATAGGTGCTGGCATTGGTGAATAGTTTCCCAAGGGGAGTACTTCGAAAGTGACCATAGTGATATTTAGCAATGAGGTATGTAGCACTTTTTCTCGGATGAGTTTTTGAGCTTAATTGTCTGACCTCATATACCTCATATTTTTCTACCTCATATACTTTCCTCATGCTGCTTTGTCTCATTTAGAACACCCAACATCCACATCCAACTATGTCAATAACCTATCCTTTACTTTAGTTCAGCTCTGTTAACAATATATCAACACCTCTAGTAATTCTTCCTTTTGTGCATTTCTATGCGTCTGGCCTGGGTTTCTTTGATTACATGTACACATTGATCCTTTCAATTTGTTTATTTATAATTTCAATTTCACCTATGAGACTGTAAGTGCTCTAAAGTCTAACCCTTTTCAGCATATTTTCTTCACTTTACACTGTGAAGTGTCTTGCTCTCAGTAAATGCCTTGCTAATAAATATTTAAATGAACATTTGATTTGAGACAGAAAGTATAGCGAAATAGGCTGAGAGCAATTTTTGTTGCTTATAGAAAATGACTTTCCTAAAGCTTATTCCTATAGTAAGGAAAATGGTGTATCAGAATCACATGCTGGGATTTGTGCCAGCCTTACACTACAAAGTGAGAAGTGTATGAAAAGATAATGCTGAAGTGTTGAAATCTAACTAAAGAAGTGTTAATTGCAGTACTTTAGAATATGAATATTAGCTGAAGCACAACCTCACACTTCTCCGGTCAACCAAAAAGTAAAAGACACAATAGGTATATAATGAGTGGGAAATTATTCTTTAAAAGGTTGATATCATGCCATATTGTTTATGATAGAAAGTTATTGAGATCTGTGATATGAAGTAGAATCATAATATATGGCATTTGGTACACTTATTAATGACTGAATTGCAAATTAGCCTTTGTATCTCTCTCTCTCTTTTTTTTAAATTTTATTGGGGAACAATATGTTTTTTCCAGGGCTCATCAGCTCCAAGTCAAGTTGTTGTCTTTCAATCTTAGTTGTGGAGGGTGCAGCTCAGCTCCAAGTCCAGTCGCTATTTTCAATCTAGTTGCTGGGGGTGCAGCCCGCCATCTCATGAGGGAGTCAAACCAACAACCTTGTTAAGAGCACATGCTCTAACCAACTGAGTCACCCAGCCCCCCAAGCTTTGTAAATCTTAGTTTGCAGTTTTATTGAATGTTAATTAAAGAAGAATATTTATTTAGTCTTATTTTTAATAATAATAAATATTTTAATTAGTATTATGTATAAAACAGATATTTTTGAATCTTTTCCATCTACTAAAGACAAATTTCAGATATATTATGAAAATTAATTTCTATCCTGATGTCCAATTAATCTATATTAGGTCAAAATTCCAGATTTCTTGGAATTAAAATTGATTTCCTATTTTGTTTCATTCCACTTTATTATTATTATTATTATTATTATTATTATTATTATTATTATTACAAAAGCCACTTATTTTAAGAAAAATAATTTTCCTTTACTGGGGGAATTATATTTTGTATTTTCAAAATTGATCCTACTTAAAATATGTAGATATACATATTTACAGTAAATCTGTAATTCTGAGAGGATCATAGCACTATCTTGGATATGAAAAATTATCTAAAGAATTTTTAAGATTGTTTAGAGATTTAAAAAGATAAATAACATTATTAACACCACCAATGTGACATCTTCTCTATAGCTGTATAGTATTCTTATGAAATTTCAAGTATATTATGATCTAAATTGTAGCGAAGAAGAAATGAAGTTCCAATTGTTAGCAAAGTTACATAAATTTAACATGTACAAAACTGTAATACAATTGTCACCCCAATAAACTATAATAAAAAAAAAGAAAAAAATGGAGTTCCAGAGACGGGGTTGGTCTAATACTCTAGTTTACACAATGGTCAGGAAAATGGCTTTGCAAATGTCTAGAAAGTACTGTCCAATACAGTGGCCATTAACCACATACAGCTAAGAGCACTTGAAATGTGATTAGTGTCACACTTAAAAAGTTTAAAACTGAAAGAGTGTAAATATTTTTCAAAGAAACACCTTGTTACAGTTTGGTTACAACTACACTTCCTTTAACAATTGCTTCACTTTAAGATATTATTGTTTCATTTAATTGTGCATATTGGGACATGTGCATTATTTCCAGTATTACACATACATGCATCACATATCTAATTGATATCAACATCCATTGATTTCAAATGTTTTTTTTTACCCACAGGTGTAATATAATAATGTGTTTATTTGAATATTTTATGTGGACAGCACAAGTTACTGTAACACGTAACTTGTAGTTGGTAATTAAATAAAATACTTAGAGTTTTAATGATAACATAATTAAAATATTGTAGTTTACAAATAAGTATGGGCACATTTTAAATTTAAAATGAAGACATACTTCTGTGCAGACTAAAATGGCGACATGGAATTGGTAATATAATTAAAACAATAGAAAGACAAAGAGTGAAAGATGGTGTGCCAAAATTTTATGATGAATGGCACTTGAAATATGCTGCATGAAAGCAACTAAAAACTTATTTGTTCATTGTGTTAAAAATTAAATGTAATAGAGTGGACAATACTTGGAAACACACTGAGCAAATATGATTTCTATTAATGGTCAAAATACAGAGGGTGCAAAAAAAAGGTATACACATTTTAAAAAAGAAAAACACTGTATTAAAATTGTAATACTCTATATACACTGATAACAAAAGATGAATCCAAGTCATGTGTATACTTTTTTTGGTACCCTCAGCATATCAAAACTATTGCCTGAAATCAGAAATGTCTACCGAAACATTTAAAAATATTTTTAACTGGATTTTTTCCCTAGATCAATATTTACTTTACTAACAAACAAAGAAACAAAAATATCCTAATGAGTACTTTGGGAGGCACAAACATAAAGTGGTATAAACTACTGACCATTAATAATATCTAAACTGAAAAGTAGAATTAATAAACATTTTAACATTCTTATAATTTTTAAAAGGAAAGCAAAGATATTGTGCTAGATTCTGTGAGATTTTATGTGTGACATTAAAATTACATGGACAACTATTATAAGAATAGAATTGAGGGTATTTCAAATACTTTTTAAAAGTTATAGATAAAATTTATCCAATCAAAAGTAGTATGAACAGGATTTTTAAAAAGTAGTTTTTAAAAAGATTAATGAGAAAACAAAATAGGAGGGTGGCTCTAAATCCAAACACATCAATCAAGTGAAAAACAAGGTACATTAAATAAATAAATTTGCCCAAATCTAAATATATTCAAATTAGAAGTTGACAATCTCGGTAAATACTGTTTTCCAGTAATCTGCCTAAAAAGTAAAGGCAACCAAAATTAATGTGAAAAAAATCAATATTTCTTTTTGTTTCTTTCTTTCTTTCTTTCTTTCTTTCTTTCTTTCTTTCTTTCTTTCTGCTTTCCTTTTTAAACAGGATTTGAGTTTGTAATTTTGACAGGCTCTAAACTTGCTTGGATTTTTGCACAATACAGAAAACCATTATGATATGGAGGGATGAAAAAAATTATCTAATTTATGGAAATCTTGTTACAAAATTATGAGGAAGACTAAAAATGACTATTACTAAAGTCAAAACCTTTAATTAAGCCATTAGGCAATGACTCTTAGAATACAAAACCTTTCTATCAATATAAAAAAATCTACTTAATTTAAATTTGAAAAATTTCAAACACTTTTCTTAGCTTTAGGTGAGTCATGCATGATATGAGAGATACTATCCAATAAATATTTTGGGAGCACTTTTACTCAGATGATATTCAAGTTGACAAAGAAATGAGACTGAGTAGCATACGAGTAAAAATAAAACTTGTAGCTTAGCTATTTTTGAAATGTTTCCATCTGCTTAAAGGCAAATTTCAGCTAGATCATGGAAAATTAGTTTCTATGTTGATGTCCAGCTATCTATTCCAGATTTATTAGAATTAAAATTCATGTTTCCCTTTGTTTTACTCCACTCTATAATATAATATTAAAAGTATCTGTGCTCATTTTTTGAGGCAATTATATTAAAATATAATGTACATAGTTGTTAAAATCATTCAACATATTCATGCAAATGCTTTGAATCGCTGCCAGTTTATGGAATCTGTGGAAAGATAGAAGAAAGAATGAATTTAATGTTCTTTGCCAATTCTTGTTGGTTGAGTGGTGGACAAATACTGTAAAGATTTCCTGTACTGTTAATTTAAAATTTCCTTGAAACAAAAGGGATGCTTGCCAAATATTTAATTTAAGACAAAAAAATGGCAGTATGATTTACAAACCTCGTTGATAAGACATTGTATACAAATGAGTGAAATTTGTAGCACCAAATAAAGGAAATATTTATTTTTGTTCCAGCTAAACAGGTACAAGAATTTTTGTTGAAATTAAAACTCTTCATAATACAAATCAATAATAATATTACACATTTTTCAACATGAATTGATATGCATATTTTAATGTATTTGGCAGCATTATGTAAATTGTCCTCAAAACACAAAAGAAAAATTTGAAGAACATCAATACTGAGTTGACACAAGAGTTAGTATATGTACTTAACTTGGACAGATGTAGTTTTGAAACCAACATTCAAAATGAAAAAAAAATTCTGTAAAAGATAAATCAATTTTATTAATCTGAATACAAATATTAAAACAAAATGATTTTGGTAATTGCTTGAGTTATTTGAAGCCTTTAAAATATACTAAGGACAATTTGCATATATAAATGTACTTTTAAATTGTACATTTAACAACTCTAAATACCAATCAAATATATATGATGAAAATTTATCATTCAAATTGAGATGTGTTATAAAAGTAACATACATACCAGATTTTGATGATGGCACAAATACTGTAAAATATCTTATTAATAGTATTTATATTGATTACTCATTAAATAAATATGTTACGAATGCTAATTTTATGAGTTTTCCTCTTTTTTTAGTATGACTATTAGACAATCTAAAATTACATATGTGGCTCATTTATATCTCTATTTGACAGTGTTGGTCTGGAATAGAAATAAGGCAAGGATGTTGAGTGTCTTGAAAACTACTGTTTCCTCAGGACTAAGAGATATACACTTGGTAACTAACAAACATATTTGAGTGAAAAAGGTAGACAGTGTTTATCTCTGATAGAAATTTTATGGGATGTGTAAGCAGAACTATTTTTTTCTTTCTCTCCTTTATTGGGAGCCAGCTGCGCCTCAGTGTCTGACATGGCCAAGCGCACTGCTATTGTGACAAATTCTGAAGCTCTGACTGAGAAACAGATACTGTTTTATATCTTAAAGGATTTAAATTCCCCTTTGGATGCCCCCCAGTAGGACGAAGATCTTACACCCCTTCTGATAGATATATCACAATAATTCTATTTTATACACTAAAGGCAATTTTAGTCACACTACTAGTCTCTTAGTCAAGTTCAAAGTATACACCCTATAAATCTTAAGATCCTGCTTAGCTAATAGTGTTTAGGATAATGGTTGAGTAGACATAGTCACTGTAGGTAAAAGGATTAGCCTTAGTCACATAGTCTCTATAGGAAAAAGGATTAAAACACAGTTAAGATAAGTTGATCTTTTAGCATAAGAAAAAGTCAAGCTGTACCCTGGAGGATAAGAATTACCCCGATCTAAACTATGTAAAAGAACTTTTTACTGATGAGATAATGGTCAACTATAAAAAGGGGCATGCTGCAAAATAAAGTGAGACACTTCTTGAAAAAGCACTCCTGTGTCGCTGCGCATTTTTTCCTCGCGGACTCCGCCTCCACCTGAGGGAACCCCTGGACCCTGCGGGAGCTGGTCTCCTGCACTCCTTGTCTCTCTAGCTCTACTTTTTCTTCGTTATGATTGTCATGAAAAATTCAAAAGTTAGAAAGTTTAATACCTGTCTTGTGATGTCATTCTGGAGAGGTAACTGCTATTAATAATTTGGTATATCATTCCAAATTGGCCACAGCTATCATTCTATTCCCCCACATTTTAAAAAACATACCTGGCATCAATATATACACACGTTGATGTTACCTGCTCATATTGTAATTTTACAAATTTTTATTGTGGAAGTAGTACATGCTTGTAAAATTTCAGACAAAACCCAAACACATACTATAGAAATCCAACACTGTTTCCCTCTTAAAAAATAATTCTTAGAACATTTTAATACATCATTCCATATTTTGTCTATGCAAATGGAAACACTATTTGTTTTTTTTAAAATAGGTGATATCATACTATACATATAACGGGTATACTCTTTATTATCTGCCTTGATACTGTAAGGATTAATCACTATCATTTGCTCTTGCAGTTAGTCACAGAGAAAAATCCAAAACTAGAGTCACCCTTGGCCAGCACTCTCATCCTGCATGACACTGCCTTTATTAACTTCCTCTTTTACCCCTAACCAAATACTGAAACTCTTTCTCAAAGCCCTATAGTTATAGTCCATCTTCAACAAAACTTCCGCATGTTCAGATTCTCTGATCATTCCCTTCCCAGTAAGCTAATTGGTTGAAATCTAGTTCTCTTCTGAGGACTCTGTATCCCTCAGGTTGTTTTCTTCATTTTCTTTAACACTCTTTTTGAAATAGCTTGAGTTTCACTCCTTGACACTCACTAGTGTTTCCAAACCACCTGGATCCTGGCTTGCTTTCATTCTCTTCAATACTACTCCTGTTAAAACTCTTATGATCATTTTAATATCCTGCATTCTCATTTCCTTGATTTTTCCATCCTATGTGCCCCGTCCTTAAATCCATGACCATAATCTAGACCTTTTCATTATCAAATACTGAAAAATATCAATTTCAAGTATATCACTCATTTCCTTAGTTTTTTCACTTCAAAAATATTTTCTTTTTTTTAGACTTTATTAAATTTATTGGGGTGACATTGGTTAGTAAAATTATATAGGTTTCAAGTGTACAATTCTATAAAATATCATGTATATATTGCATTGTGTGTTCTCCACCCAGAGTGAGTTCTCTTTCCATCACCATATATTTGATCTCCTTTACCCTCTTTTACCACTTTCCCTCCCCCCTTACTTTCTGGTATTCCCTAAATTGTTGTCAGTGTCTATGAGTTTTTGTTTGTTTGTTTGTCTTGCTCATTTGTTGCTTCCAATTTTGTATCCCACTAATGAGTGAAGTCATATGGTTCTTGACTTTTTCTTTTTGACTTATTTCACTTAGCATAATAACCTCAAGATCCATCCATGTTGTCACAAATGGCAGTATTTCATCTTTTCTTATAGCCATGTTATATTCCATTGTATATATGTACCGCATCTTCTTTATCCAGTCATCTATCAAAGGACACTTTGTGGTTTCCATGTCTTGGCCCCATGAATAATGCTTCAGTAAACATGGGGTCCATGTATCTTAATGAGTAAATGTTTTCAGGTTTTTGAAGTAGATACCTAGAAGAGGGATTAATCGGTTATTTGGTAATTCCATTTCTAATTTTTTGAGGAACCTCCATACTGATTTCCATAGTGGCTGTACCAATTTACATTCCCACCAACAGTGTATGAAGGTTTCTTTTTCTCCATAGCCTCTCCAACACTTATTACTTGCCTTGTTGATAATAGCCATTCTAAGAGGTGTGAGGTGGCATCTCTTTTTGCTTTTGATTTACATTTCCCTAATAGCTAGTGAAGTTGAGAATTTTTTCATATATCTATTGGCTGTTTATATGTTTTCTTGGGAGAACTGTCTATTGAGGTCCTCTGTTCATTTTTTAATTGGATTGATTGTTTTTTGTTGTTGAGTTGTACAAGTTCTTTATTTATTTTGGATATTAGCCCCTTATCAAAGGTATCATCCAACTATATTTTCACTCTACCAGGGACCACAATCCACAGGTTTTGCACATATTTCAATATCCTTTGGCTCCTTAATGCCTTCTTAATTTAGCTTAAATTTCATAGTCCATCATTATAAAAACTATTAAATATACCTTCAAATCTCTTGCCACATCCTCATTTTGTTGTAATCTGGCAAAACCTCCATTCCAGTTAAATTCAATTTTCCACCTGCTCCAACCTTGCATCCCTTCAGTTGATGTTTAGAGAAAAACTACCATGCTAACATCTCTCATTTTAAACCTCAAATGAACTTTTTTTTTTTTTAAGATTTTTTATTGGGGAATTGGGGGGATGGGAACAGTGCTGGGGAGTTGGGGGAAGGGGAACAGACAAGTTGCTGTCATTTTGTTCTTCAATCTAGTTGTGGAGGATGTTGCTTCACTGGCCCAAGTTGGCACCATCATTGCGCTCTTCTCTGGTGAGGCAGATCAGTCGCCGGCTTCTGGACGGCCGCTCACTGCGGCTGCTGGCCGCTCACGCTGGCTGCTGGCCACACACGGTAGCCCATGGCAATCCACTGCCACAGGGACTGCAGCCCACGCCGTCGCCAGCGACTCATGGCAGCCCAGCTCCAGGTTGAGCTGTTGTTCAGCATCTCAGCTGCGGAGGGCAGTGTCACTGGCCCTCATATGTGGGATCCGAACCGGGGCCCTCTGGCATCCCAAGCGAGTTCTTAACCATCGCGCCACTCGGCCGGCCCCTCAAATGAACTTTTAATGCTGTCCTAAATTCATCATTTTTTCTACTCTCCTGGATAGCTATTTCATAACTTTTCCTTTCCTTGACCATTCTCACTCTCAACAAATGTACTGCTTTCTGTTTGATCTTTCTATGTACACTTGATCCCATTTTATTTTAGCTACAAAAGAATAATATTCTACCAGCTGTCCCCTGTATGATTAATTCTTCCCCTTCTCAATTTACTCCTATTAGCAAACCAAAAAAGAATGTATTTTCTATCATCCTAATAAAGGAAATTCATTTTTTTCCAGCTACTGCCCAATTTTCTCACTCATTTTAACATTCTGAAAAGTTGCTATGCTTGCTCTAAATTCTTTTTTTGAGTTCTTTCATTTGCCCAATCTAATCAGGACTTCACCTACACTGTTCCACCAAAATAACTACATTCAAGGACGGTATAGCCCTTTGTGTTGCTAAGTACAATCCTCAATCTTCATCTTGGTTGAATTTTCAGCAGAATTTCAGTAATAAATTTATTAACCCATGTTTCCTGAAACATATTCTTACCTGGATTACTTGATAGCCCATGCCTCTGGTTTTTTTTCTTGCCTTCTCAGTCTCATTTGTTACTTTCTTCATTACTATACTGCCTGAATACTATAATGTCCCAAGATTCATTCCTTGGTCCTTTTTTCTATCTATTCTTATTTTCACAGAGTCACTTTCAAAACTATTAGCTGATAATCCCTGAACTTGAAAGTCTAGTGGAGATAAGTCCAAACTGCTGACTCAATATACCCAATAGTAGTAGTCATTTCAAATTTAAGAGATTGCAAAAGATTAAGCCAAAACATAGATAATGAGAGCCAGGTTTTTATGGTCTGAAGAAGAGGTTACAAATAAGGAAAGGAAGAAGGCTAGAACAAACTCTTTATCTCTGTTCTTACGTACATCCCCGCCCCCATCCCAAACTTGTTCCTTCTGAAGTCTTCCCCATCTCAATAAAGAGCAACTTTGTTTTTCAGATTGATTTGTAGAGAACTGACAACTTTACAATTTTACATTTAAATCCTGAAGCATAGGCTCTTTTTAAAGATTATTCCTAGTATAACCTACGCAACATCATAGCTCAGCATCATCTACCTAAAGTGTTCTCTGAACACTTACATTAGCTTACAGTTGGACAATTACCTTGGGTTTCATCTCAAGAGTAACAGCCTTCCTCTTTTGCTTCTTACCAGAAGCAGGAAACACAGATGGACATTTTGTAGACATGATGAGATGCAAAAGCACAAAACACAATCTTAAAATGCTGACAACACAGTGTACTATAGAGTATGGATTATTTACTCTCATGATCTCATGGCTGACTGAGAGCTGTTGCTCATTGTCACTGCCCCACATCATGGGCATCATACAATGTATCATTATCCTGAGAAATTATCAAAATTCAAAATTCGAAGTGCAGTTTCTACTGAATAAATATTGTTCTTGCACCATCCTAAAGTTGAAAAGTTATAAGGCGAACCATCTTAAGTCAGAGATCGCCTGAACTAAGACTAACCCAAGAAGTAGCTAAGAAGAGCTAAGTTTTAATGGTCTGAGAAAGAGGTTACAAATCAGGAAAGGCAGAAGCTTAGAAGAAACTCTATGGTGCTGGAATGGAGTCAGAGCTATTAATTTGTACTTAAAAATTATATATATGGATAGCTAGACACAGATAACTACATATGTGTGCATGTATGTGTGAGTGTGTGTATGCATGGGTTAAACCTCAGGTGCATATTCTAGCTTTATCATCTAAGAGAGAGTAGAAGCAGCAGTACCCAAATAGCAATTAGCATACCTAGCACCTAGAACATGATTCATAAGTACCTTCTGCTAGTAAAAGTCCATAAGGCTTCTTGGAGAGCTAGAAGTACTCCAGGACTAAGGCAGGAAAAGTACAAGATAAAACTGGAACATTTTGTAATTCCAGAATGTAAGGAAGTAAAAACAACAAACAAACCAAAAGCAGAAAAAGGAGAGGGGATGGGGGGTGTCCACAGCATCCCATAGCATCCCATATGGAAAAACTCCCAATGGCCAAAATTGAAACAACTTGAGCAACTAAAGAAATAATTATGATCTTATGTTATATCTCAAGCAAAAATAAAGAATCAATACAGATAAAAATAAGTAAGGAAGAAAAACAATTGGGGAGTTGGGGCAATCTTTTCTGACAGAGGAATTCCAATTAATAAATGTAGATAGAATAAAGGAGATGGAAAATCACCAATAGAACACCATAGTAATAATCACTATAGGTAAGATGTACTGATAAATGTTACAATTAGGGGACAGGTGTTAAACAGAAACATAATTATTTGTATATTCTAAAAGTACCTTTCCCCCAAAATTCAATATTTACGAAGAGGAAAATAATAATTTTATAGTGAAAAATACTGGCAGACACCAATTGATTAAGATTAACAGGACCAATAATAGTCATGGACATTGTGTGTCTTGAAATGATGCACCGAGGCAAGCTCCTCACCTCTGTAATATTCTTCCCAATAATGCATGACTTCAATCTAAAACTGAGAAACCACCAGACAAGCCCAATTTGAGAGCCATTCTACAAAATAACTGACAAGGATCCTTGTGAAAGAGAAGTAAAGACTGAAGAACTGTTAAAGTTTGGAGGAGACTAAATGGATACGACAATGTAATGTGGGACTCTGAATTGTATCCTGGAGCAGAAAAAGGACATTAGTAGGTAATGTGAAATTCAACGAAATTCTGTAGTTTAGTGATATTTCTTCAAGGTTAATTTTTTATTAATAGTAATTGTTCTATGACTATGTATAATATTAACATAAAGGAAAGCTATATAAAGGGTATGTTGTTTTTAAAAGTATTATATAAGACAAAGTTATCTGAGTATAAAAATTAAAAATGATGTGCATTTCTAGTCAAGATTGTACAATAAGAACATGTTTCAACAACTCTCATTATTCTAAGCCCATTAAATAATAGGTAAAAATAAAAAGTAAAATTATAAATAATAATGCCAAATTCTTAAAATGTAAAAATCTTCTCATGAATCAAAAATAGGAAAGAGCAGTGGTGAAGAGGGCTGAAACATAGGTCTGCTTAGTTCTAGGCCTAGAAATAAGCTTAGGTGGCTAAACCAGGGTAATGGGATAGAACAATGCTAAATGTGAGGTAAGGAAAAGAATCCTGTTAGTGAAACAAGGAACAAGGGAGAGGAGAGACAGTGACAAAGAGATTATAGGTTGGATTCTTAAACAACCACTCTTTAGCTCTCTTTACTTCAAGTTATATAAATAAAAATATTTGAATTCTCAGCCTCCTTTAAAGCTAGATTAAGATGCCTGTCTCGTCATTGAGATGAAAGTGTTAGTTTTGGGTGAGAGCTTCTTGGCTCAAACATAATCTTTTTAGAAGAAAATCCTTGGGCGATACCTATTATTTCTGTCTGAAAAAGTAACATGATATTGGAGGTGCAGCTGTTGTATTGAGGATATAAGGATAAAACCACACATTATGGATGACAGCGCCTCAAGATAGATAGAAGCAGCTTCCTTGATGTCATCCTAGGGCTCTATACCAGCCATGGCTTCTTGCCTCTGTATACCTTGTTTTGTGAGAAAAACAAACCCTTCATTTGTTTAAGCTATTTTTTTCTTTTTTACTCATGGCAAAATGCAATTTTAACTAGGTCAACAAAAAGATGAAATCATGCTACAGTGAGTATGCCAACAAAATTCTAAAACATATTAATAAATCTTATAAAAGAATAAATAAAAACCAATCATAAGAATATGAACTCACTCCAGAACAGATGAAAATATTGAGCAATCTGAAATAGTCTTTAGAATAAATATTTAGAATTCAAAGCAGTAACTGAAGAAATAACAACCATAAATGAATCTATGAAATAAAAAATCATCTAGAAATAAAATGAGAACCAATAGGTTTAAAGGGGAAAAATTGAAATCATGGAGAAAATTTATGATATAAACTCTTAAAAACTAAAAGCAGGATAGCTGAACGATCCTGCCACTTGTTGGCAGCTAAGTGGCAACTCAACTCAGGCTGGGAATTAAACCAGCAACCCTTTTTCTCAGAGCTCACACTCTTGAGTGAGCTCTTAAACAACTGAGCCACTTGGCCAGCCCGACCTTCTTAATTTTATAAAAGATATCTAAGAAAATATCATACTAAATGATGAACTATTAGAAGCACTTCATATAGATATTGATTTTGAAGACAGGGATCTATAAATTCAATTCGTTTGAGCACTTCATAGGAATTAATTAATCTAATAAATTTATGTGGAAAAATTAGCACCAACAATAACCAAAACAATTTTGAAGAAAAATAAGAAATTGTAGGGACATCTCATATGAAATATGAATATTTTTTAAAGTTATAACTATTAAAGAACAATGTTTTAGTTGTGTTTAGTATTAGCAATTATTTTATTTAGTCTTTATTAATTTAGTAATAGTGCTTAGTTTACTATTTTTGCAGGGATATGTATAAGAACAGATCAATACAAATGTAAAAACTTAGCAAATGATAGAGATGCCAAAACAGATTAGCTGTTAAATAATGAACAGTTTGATAAATGTTGCTGGAAAATTGACTCACCAGATAGGAGAAAAAAAAAATGAGATCCCTGCCTTACGTCACAACTATGCAAGACAATTAGGTATCATTAAAGATCAATTATAAAAGCAAAATTGAATTTTAGAAGAAATTACTACTTAATTTTATAAGGTCAGAATAATGAAGTATTTCTTCAACAAATCACTAACATGAAATGATAAATATGTCAATATTGTGGGTCATACTGGTTGATCAAAGGGAAAAAAGTCTAATATTGGTAAATGGAATTAATAAAAGTCTATATTTAACTGCTACACATTAAACCTCAGTCAGAAATAATAAGATTAAGGTCAGACACCTGAGTGTGTTTGGTTAATAAATTCAAATATTAGACATTTCTTATTTAGTCTATCAAAAAGAACTGTCTAAATGGATACCAGGCTAAGGTCGAATCACGACAAAAAGCATGGACAAATCTTGTATTCCTTGTCATGTACCATCCATACTTCTTACCTGCTACCTCAGCTATTCTGAGAATACAACCCTAACTCTCTAGGTTATGTAAATAAAATAACAGAGAGAATAAAAACAAAAAATGAAATCAATTTAATCCCATGGTATTAGCAATTTGTAATCATCCTAATAGTGCATGATGATTTTATGTGCATTTTAAAGTGTTTAAAACATTTAAGAGAATTACGTATATGTTAATCTTATGAGGAGTGTAAAGAATTAAGTTTGTAATCAATGTTCAAATCTTTGGAGTTATATCATTAAATACTTTTATAAATTTGTGATTTATTGTGTCATACTGTGAATATTTTGAGAAATGTTTGAAAATTTATAGTTAGGCTTTAGATAGGGTGCAAATGGACATAAAAGGATCTGTCGAAAAGAAAAAGAAGAAAGATTTATATAATTGATCAGACTAAAGTGAAAACTTGTATTTGTACACCATAAATGTAATAAAATTCAACTCACCATTTAAAATATATTTTAAAAATATTCATTTTTTTAAAATTAAAAAAGATAAAAGGAAAATATATGAATCAACTGAAAAATTGATAACTGGAGAATAAAGTAAGTTTGTTGAATATAAAGTAGTATATACAAATCAGTAACATCATAAACAAATGAGAAGCATTTTAAAAATATAATCAAATAAATGATCTCATTTACCTTAATGAAAGAAAATAATAAAAAGTAAAAATAAACTTAAGAAAAGAGCAAAATGAAAAAAATTGTTAAAATAATATGGAGAGGCAAAAAGTAATTTTATGGAAAGGCATACTTTACTCTTACATAATATGTTTTGAGTTATAAAGATCTTAATTACATTTAAATTCATCTGTACATTTACATATATCAAAATAAAATATCAACAAGATATTTTTGGATGTATAGCCAAGTTGTTTAAGTTCAAAATTGCAAATATCATTGGGAAAACTGTAAAAAAAGTAAAATGTGAAGGAACCAACTCCATGAGAAATTGAAAAATATTGTATAGCTATCGTAATCATAGCATATATAGATATCAAATAAATAGAACAAAATAGAGCATCCAGATATTAAACCTAATTGTTCAGTTCAAAATGAAAATGGAATTCCGTATTTGCTGGAAAAGTATTATTCAATAAATAGAACTGAGATCACTGGTTAGCCATATGGAGGAAAACAACCAAACATATTCCAAAGTCATTTCTTACAGGGAGATAAATTTCAGATGACTTACAATTATTGTAAAAAAAAAAAATGAAGCCATAAAAATATGTAATAAAAAACATAAGATTTTATGACCTTGAAATGGAATAAGCTCTCTAAACACAAAAGTAAAATCAATAGTCATCAAGGAAAAAGTGATAGAACTTCTGAGTGTGCAAAGATTAAAATTGTGGGTGTATAGAAAAAGATTAAGTTCTAGTCAAAAGAGAACACATGGGCTATTTTATTTACTTTCAGAGTGATGAGTGTCTATAAATCAAAAAGCTCTTGTAAAAATTATGTGCAAAGGACAATCTGACACAGATAATATATTGATTTTTAAATGTGTAAATATATGCTCAAACTCAATCATAATAAGAAAAAATATTAGAGCAACACCATTTTACCCACACTGTACTGATGAGAGAGAATCTTTGGAAAAACTCAATCCCATAGATTGTTGTAGAGAATTTAAATTGAAACAATCTCTTGAGAGTGATTTGGCAAAATATATCAACATTAAAGTATGCATACCCTTCAATTTGGTAATGCAACTCTAAGAATTTATCCAACAGCTGTACTCTCACATGTGAGCTAAAAAGCATATATGTACATATATATGGTAGCATACCTATTGAAGTATTGTTTGTCTTTGCAAAATAATATAAACAACCTACATGTCAATTATTAGGTGGCTAGTAAAATGAGCTATGGTACATTCATACAATGAAATGCCATGTAGTCATGTAAAAGTATTGTCTATGAGGCTGAATGGTAATTGAGATATATGTGTTAAGTGAGGGAAGCAAGTTAGAAAAGTATAATATCAAGCCTTGTTATCCAGTAGGCACTGTTGTAAATATGAGGGATTTATAATGAATAGGATAAATTTCCTGACCTTAATGCAATACTTCTAGAATTTATTAAAGAAAACAGATTCTATATCTCTATCCATATTGATTTATTTATATTTGCAGAAATTATCACTGGAAATGTAAATAATCAACTAATAACAGTGATTGTCTTCAGGAAAATGAAGGACTGGGTATGTGAAAAACAGATTTTTTTTATTCCCATTTGTAATAGTTATATTTTTTTGAAATCACATTGCATATGTTATCTATTGAAATAAATATGTAAATACACACCTATTTAGAAATGTAATGTGACCTCTGGTCTTACACATTGGTAATAGTTAGGTATAATTTAAAGATATTAATAATTTTAACAAGGTAAACAGTATCTCTACTTTCATATAATGTTTTTAGGGTACACATGTAAATACCTTTTGAAAAAATCCATTGACACAAAATTTCACATAAAATATTTCTTCACATTGAAACATTATTTTGAGAGTAACTTTATTTGGAATTGAAAATGTATGTGGATATCTGAATAACTGAAATTATATCTAAATTTGGAAATCACTGAGTATATATATACTTTGTCCATTTTCAATTTAATTACTGACTTTAATAAGATAGACATATGAGCACTGACAAGGCCATGACAGAGAACATGCCTCATGCCTCACATACATCCCATCAGGTCTCAGAGTGATACTCAGTATTAGGGGCCTCTCTAGGAACTTTATTAAAGGATTTGTTGATGGAAGGTTGATAGAATCAGTGATAAAGAACAGTGATTTTCTTTCCTCCCAAAACTATTTCCTAAAGCATTTCAGTCACAATCTTTAAGCATAGGAAACTGTGTTATTGTTTATTATCCTCATCATGTGTCCATTAGAGCCTCAATATATAATGGTTTGTTTATTTTCCACATAATTGCAAAATGCAAATATATAAATTTAATTCTGCAAAGAGCTTAATGTGCAGATTTATTGTCTTTTCTCAATTAGATTTTATACTTTTCTAGGTTCCTAGGTATAAATATTTTCTGAGAAACACATGATTAAAATGAAGGTTTTTAACTATCTATAACTAATGTTTTGAGAGAGAAAATAAAATGAAATAAATTCATTCCTTAAACTATTTTTCTTGGATGAAAATTTAGCAGATGGATGACAATGTCTATCAGAGAATTTATTGGCACATAAACAATTTGCCATAGAAATCCTCCTTCTCAAATTTACCATAAAGTTCTCAGTTTCAATTTCAGACATTTCACTATCATAGATTCTTTCTGGATAACTCTTATTTGCAAGTTGGAAGTCAAGTAAATTTTAAAACGAGTCTGATCATAAGGCTAAATATATTTTATTATTAAAAATGTTCTGATATTATTAACGATAACTGGAAATAGAGTTTATAAAATAAGGCTATACAAGTGCAAACTCATTTTATATTTGTATAATGTGTGACCGTTATCTCTTTTTACTTGTTATGTTTATTTATTTCATTTGAGAAAGCCTTATGTTGATTTTACTTTATTTAGAAATTTCATTTACAGCATCACACAATAAAATCCATACCACTTAAAAATACCTTTCTCTCTCTCTCTGTCTCTCTTTCTATCTCTCTCCATATATATATACACACACACACACACATATATATACGTGTGTATATATATATGTGTGTGTATATATATATATATATATATATATATATATATATATATACACACACACACAATTTTTCCATGTCAAAAAGAGACTACATAGGATTTTAATGTAGAAAGCAAGTCAAACATGTCCTACTTTATTTCCCCCTTAATACAAAACAAAACCAACAAAGAAAAAACATTGACCTTTTTAGATCCTATGTTCCTTCCATTTGCCACCCCTATCTCTACACTGCTCTTCACACACAAGCTTCAAATACATTACATATTCAAATTGTTCTATTTTTTCACTTTCTATTTTCTACTCAATCTACTATTATCTTTACTTTAAACTCCATTGCTCCCGAAACTTATTTTCTTATGTTCATTTGTAAATGGCTTCTCCTGCTTGATCAATAAGCACATTTCAGTTATCAATTTACTTCATCTCTAAGAAAGTGTCTAACTATTCTTTCATTTTAAAAATAGTTCCTTTCCCTGGCTTCAGGACACCACACTTTTTTGCCTTTAGATAATGATTGACTGCATTTAACAGAAAAATCCTAAAATATATAATGGCTACAAGAAGAAGTACATTGTGTTCTCATATGAAATAGTTTTAGAGTTAGGAAGTCCAGGGGAGTCTGGCGGCTGCAGGGTATCTCTGAGGGTCCAGAATCCTATTTTTCCTCTTCCGTTCCTCCAGGTCACCTCCTGGTTCAATGTGGCTACTAGAGCTACACCTGTCATGGCTACACTGAAGGCCAGAAGCAGGAGACAGAGGGGAGGTGTTCTTCCTTCCAACTGAGTCAACTCCTTTAAGCCAACTCTACTTGAGATAACATAGTCATATGGTCATGCCTAAGACAGAGGTAAGGCTGGGAAATAAAATAGGATGATTCCTGTTTTAACAGGAAGCATCACAATCTGGAATAGAATTGAACATCTTTTAAAGAATAAAGAGAAGTGGGGCATCGGTGGCAACTATCTATTCTTGCTCCAGTTATATACATCCTCTCGCTTCTGTCTCTACAACTTCACCTTTTTTACTAACTTCTTATTACCGACATTTAAATATATTAAATAATCTTCTATCTTAAAACAGAGTAACTATAGACAGACTGCCAGATTTGAAATCCCTGCTCTACCCCTTACTAGCCCTCAGATTCCAGGGAAGTGAATTAATCTCTCATTCCCCAGTATTTCCCTATAAATGGTAATGGTCATAGGTACTACCTCTTAGAGTTGTTGAGAGGATTACATAAGTTAACATAATACACTTAGAACAATGTCGTGGCTCATAGTGGGTGCTATATTATTGATCCTGATGCTGCTGATATTGTTTGAATGTACCATTAATAATCCAACCCACTCAGAATGTGAATCTGAATTCTGGATCTAACAGTGTGCATACTAGCAGGAGGAATATATGGCTTCTGTGTTTCCCATCATTTCAGCCAAAAGGGACATATCCACCAGCCTCTATACTTAGTGTCCACTCTCCTTCAAGCAACTTTTCAGGCTGAGTTTATACATTTTCTCCATCTCTGTTTTGATAGGTCAGCAAAAATGTGCAATCCTCACATCATGAATTCTCTAAAACACCAACACTTAAATTCTTTATTGTCTATGACCCAGCTCCCATCCCTAACTTACTGTCCCATTGTACAGATCCTTTCCCTGTGCCCACTAGAATCACAGCTTCACAATGATCAAACTCACCTCAATTTGCAAACACTTCTATGAGTGTTTTCTTAATATCATTGTCTTAAGTGAAACTTCCTCTCATGAGAGAATTTATCTGGCAGCATATTTTTAAGAAATGACTGTTTTTTGTAGCTCAAAGACATGAGGTGAGATAGGTGTTATTTCTACTCCTTGTTGCTCCATTGATCCATATCATTATTGTTCAGTCTTTTGTAAAACTAAAAACAAAAACCTGGTTAAGTCCTTCTTATATATTACCTAATCCCTCCTTGTTGCTGTCATTTGATGGCTTCCAGACAGTTGTCTCTAATCTTTCAAACATTTTGACATATTGGGTCGTTGGAAAAGTCATGATGTATTTTTCTATGTTTTTCATTGCAAAAATGCATCATGACTTTTCGGACGACCCAATATATTTAACAGAACCTCTTAAAAACAAAAGCGCTGCCATTTCCCTGGGTTACTGCAACATGATTTATCTATCTTCATATGTAGTTTTTGACTTCCTTACCTCCACAGTCACCCACATTTATTTGCTTTCAACATCCTAGTCCATCTATTTCTTTTAATATCTTTAACATCTCACTCTGGACACAAACATCCCTCGTAATTTGTTTATTTAAATACTCCCACTATGATCATTTTTTAAAAATTTGAATTAATTAACATTCTCCTTTTCCATTAACTAAAACACCAAAACCAACTTTGCAAAATGTCTGAAAAAAGAAAGTTAGAAATTTGATGTTGAAGACAGTCTACAAAGTTGATATTTTCCATATTATTGGAAACTATATTAGGGTTTTATTTTTCTTTTCAATACTTGAAAACAATGGTGAATTCCCATGAGTAAAACTGGAATGCCATTTGGGGAAACATTGATTTTATCATTTCTATAATGTAGTTTTTAATTCAAATTTGTCTCTTAACCTCATTTTTTGAGGAAATACTTGTTTTAATGCACAAAAAATAATGGGAAAAATAGTGACAGTAAATAGGAAAAACAGAAAATTTACCTATTAAATTCATAACTTATCAGACTTAGGATCAAAACATGAACTCATCCCAGGAAGGCAAGAAATTACACTGAAGTTAGACCTGTACAGAGAAAATTAAACATAGCTCCTATGCAAAGATAACAATTTAGTCATAAACTATTCTCTATTTTTTATTTTCTCCAACCCTCTAACTCTAGGTAGCAGCTCTTTCTGTATGATATCTTAGGAACTGCACTTCTACTGTAATGTTTATTAAACTATATTTTAATTTTAAGTTTATAATAACTTTCTTACTATATTTTAATTTCTGTACTGGAACACACTGTATTCATCTTGCTCAGCACTATTTTTACTGGCAAATGAGCACAGATTTTGGCACATGTTTAATTCTCATTTACACATAAATAGCTAAGTGAATAAAGAAATGAAAAGAGAAGTGTCCTAAGAGAATAACGGAAAATGTTAAATGAAAAATAAATATGCTTTTTAGGGAAGATTTAAAATCTTTTATAATCAAATCTTTGTCCTTATTATAAACATGAATAAATATAGAAACTGATTGGGAACCAAAGTTAGGGTGAATGCATATGACAAAAGGAAGAGTTTGTACCACAGTAATTTAAATAAAACCAATAATAGATTTTGGTATGATTATAGACTTGAGAACAGATGTATGTATTTGAACTCTGGGTTTCTCATATTTTTTGCTACTTAATTAATATAGTTAAAGCACCATGCTTGTTTTAGGCAATATTTATTAAATACTTTCAAGATTGTTAATATTTTTGAAATAAAATAGTATAGTTGGAATTCACTTTGTTTATTACTTTGAAACATAATTCTAATATACTAACATTTCAGAAGTCAAAATTATATTAAATTACAGAACTCTAAAGTTGATATAAACTGAACTTTAAAAGTCAAATGTAAAAAAGTGATTAGAAAATTAATGAGCAGGATGATAACAAGCTCATAATTCAAGATATTAGGTTTATTAATTCATGATACTTTCTAATAAAATAAGATGTTACATATACCTAAAATAAAAATAACAAAATTTAATAACAAACAACTTTAAATGTAAAGGAGTAAAACATTTTAATTTAATTCTTATCTTTCAAATCTCATTAGAAACAACAGAAAACAAACGAAAGTAATGAAAAGAAAAATATGATCTTGAATGAAACAAAGAAATATTCACAACCTCAGATCCTAAACTACGGAGAGTATATACCAAATACATGGAATTGGGGTCAAAATGAGAAAAAATGTCTAGAACCAACATATTTCCTTCAGATGGTTGGCTAAATTTTTTTTTTTTGTAAGTGTGATAGCACTGAAGAGTTTCCACCTTTTCTCCATTCTCCTCTATGAATATACTCTGAAGTGAGCTTGGGATGCATGCATTAGAAGACTCTTCTGTTAACTCAATCATACCTCCTTTCTGTCTTTCCTAATATGAGCTGAGCATATTGGGCCACTGCATGTAATTACGATTATAGTACTTAAATGTTACTTATTTTTTTCATGTAGCATGGTCTCTAAAAGTAAGCCAAGATTTCATCTGGTATTCAAAGAAATAGAAACCTCTTCCAATATTTGAGGAAAAATTGGCTCTTTTGGTTTTATTGAGAAATGGTATATTGAGCTTCCAGTGAAATATCCCCAAAGGATTTTCCAGGATAAATTTGCCTAGTCCAAATTTTTACCTCATGAAATTAAAAATGATGAGATTCTCTTATAGATAAACTACTTCCTAATTTAATAAAAAAGTGAGAGAAAGCCAAAATACATAAAATTATAGTTTAGAATGGATATATTTATCAAGACAGTGATTTAAAGAATTTTGTGCAATCTTGTAAACATTATTAAAACATTTTATATTTATATTTTAATGAAAATGAGCAAATCAATCCAGTGCATATTTTTTAAAATTCAAACGTGAAATAACTGTGGAAAAAAATATTTTTTTTCAGACAGTTAAGTATGTAAAAAATCCTAGACAGATGGGTTCACAGATGATCTTTTTCACAATTCCAAGGAATAATCAGAACGTATTTTAAATTCTTTCAGATCAGAAGGAATAAGAGAAACTCTTCCAAAATATTTTGCACAAAGCAAGTATAACAGTGCTACCAAAACTTGAAAAAGATTACTTATACCCACCATGCAATTACAGACTGAACTCATGTTTAATTGCTGATACAGACCTTAGATAAACAATTTTTAAAAAACCAATAATACACCAAAGAATTTTATTCATTGATCATAAGAGTTTTTAATTTAGAAATGCAAGGATGGGTTAGAAGAAGGGCATCCATTTATAAATCTATTATATTAATACATCAATGGAGAAAACATATCTTAATAGAAACTGAAGATCATTTGAAAATATATGATATTCTTTTCTGATAGCTCAACATGGTGAGGATAACTAGAGTTTTCCATAACGATTAAAAGAAAAAAAAAACTCTTTAAATACCTATTTAAAGATATTTTCTCACTTTTAGTAGGGAAGATATTATTTCGGATTTACAGATGCAAAAACTGTGGCTCAGCATTAATCTTAAAAGAATTTATGAGAAAGATAAGACTAGAATCTAAGGCTTTTCACCCCAAATCCCAAACTGTTTCTACTAATTGGAAAAGTAAGTAAATAAACAACCCCAAAAAGAAATGTCAATGTGCTTAAAGCTGAAATACACACATTTCTATTGAAGTGAAAAATAAAACAAGGATATGGTCTTTGTTTTAAAGAGTATATGACCACAAATTTTGTTTCACTCCACCATTAAGAGGTAAGCTTATTTCTTGTCAGGGTTGGCCCTCTGACTATTTAGTCAGTAGAAGACTGTGAAGTGACAGTGTACTCATTTTAATGTAAACCTTAAGAAAGGCCTGGCAGCTTCTGCTCTGCACTGTTTGGGCTGCAGATTGCAGTCTTGTGAGAAATATGACTACCTGCTGGAGAAAGAACATAAAGGGATAAAGGGGAGAAACTTGGAGGAGAGGGTTTGAGACTACATGAAACAATCATCCCAGCAGCCCAGTCAAGACTCCAAATGACTCCAGTCCCCACAGTTGCCAGCTGATTGCAACTGCAGTCAGCGACCCAAAGCAAGACCAGCAGAGGACCTGTCCTGTTGATCCAAGGCACTACACATGTCTATAAGTTCTAGAAAACAGGCCCAGTGTTAAGCCTCTATGATTTGAAGTAGATTGTTACAATCTACTTCTATTTTCAGAAAAAAAAAATAGCTGAAAGTGAATTGGTACTTAGAAGTTTCTCTTGTAACAAAACTAACACATATTGCCCAAAACTAACACTTGACCAAAAGTCCAAAGGTCTCAAGGAAACTTAGTAAAGGCTGGAAAGACAGAGAAACAATTGTAACTGGAGGCTAGAAAAAGGTAACCTATGAGTGCTGGAAAGTTTGGCTTTAGGATCACCTAAGATAATCTACAAACTTATGCATATATTATTATATGTAACATATAAACAGCAAGACACTTCTGCAGTCATGTGTGAACCTGCCCAGAGCAGTGAAAAATTTGTCACCAACTGAGCATGATCCCAGTTGAAGCTGAACAAGGTAACATTCTGCCTTCTTGTTTCAACTTTTTTTGTACTATAAACAAGTAAGTGTCCTTTTCGTAGTCTATTTAGTACTACAATTTTCACTTTTTTTTTCCTTCTTTTTGTTGGTGATTTCACTCTTTAAAAATGGTCCCAGGTATAGTACTGATGTGCTTGCTATATGTCTAGTGTTGTTAAGTATTAGAACTCTAAAATATGCTTCACAGAGAAAATGCATATCAGATATGCTTAGTTCAGGCATGAGTTATAGGATTGTTGGCTGTGAGTTCAATGTTAATGGATCCACAATATATATTAAGAAGTACTTAAATGGAAACATACATAGTAACAAAGTTATGTATTGATTAGACGATGAAAATATTATGACCAGAGCTCATAAGAAGCTGTCCCTGTGTTTTCCCTGATTCAGTTTTTGCTAATTCAGTATTCATAGGGACCTTATGAAACATAAGTATTGTGGATAATAAGAATTAACCTATATACATACATATCTGTGGATATAGATAAGGAGATTTCTAGAAGAATGTCAGTAGTAACAATTTATTTTGTTTATCTGGGTATAATAAAGGAAAAAAAAACAGTTTGAAGTAGAACCTAGAGGAAATATTTTGAACTTACAGTTTCTTCTTTGGAAAATAAAACTGTTTCTTATTCTAAGATATATATATAAATATATAAATATACACACACATATATATATATATATTTACATATATATATTTACATATATATATTTACACACATATATATATATTTACACATATATATATATTTACACATATATATCCATATCTATCTATTTATCTATATATATAGATATATAAAACTTCTGAGTCAAGATATGAAGCTTGAAGCTATAAGACTGTTAGGACTACAGAGTAATTTAAGACTGCCTCTTAGATGCTCTCTGCTAGGTTGTAGGGTTCTAAGATTCTTAAGGGTGTTTTTCCATAGTACTCTGATTCGCAGTCCAAGGCAGAGAGGATCCTGTCTTGAAAAGATATGTGTGTATTGACATTGGTTTACTGGAGTAGATTTTAACTGATACACAGCAAACATGCGTAGCTTTTAAAGGAATTATAAGAGCATGCTCTAAAAGGGACAGAAAAAAAAAGACACCTTTGGACTTAAACATTCCTACAAGCAAAAAAAAAAAAATAGAGTGAAAAATTGAACTACCCAGCTGCTTATATAGACCATTTCTTGTAGAAAATGAAGGTTAATTCAAAGCATGAAGTCAAGAGCCCAGAGAGCAGAACTATGAGTAACAGAAACACCCCTGTTGAGTTAAGATTAGGCTTCAATCAAGGGACTGGTTACATGTGCCTACATAGAGTTCAGAATTACTGTGGATCAGGGACTTCTATTTGTTTTTGTTTTGCCCATCTTTGAGTTAAAGTATATGTTTATGTTCACTTTTCTTGTCTTATGCTGGGTATGTAGGGATAAAACCTTGTCACTTAATTCTAAGATTTTTAGTTCAAGAGTAATTATTCATAAGGAGCTGATCTATATTTGAACCTGATTTAGATGATTTCTTGAACTTAAAACTTAGGATACTTTTTTTTTCTATTTGTTTGTTTGTTTGTTTGTTTTTGAGTCCTGGAAAGGGGTAAGTACACTTTACATGGTAAAGGAGTATAAATAATTTGTGAGTCAAAGGAAAATTTGAGAAATTGAAGATGACTGCATATTTTTTACTTTTCCATTAAAAGATAGTTTATTTCCCTGTCCCTTGAATCTAGGTTGGCCTTGTGATTGCTTAACCAAGAGTAGGTAGCAGAGATAATTCTTTGCCAGTTCCAGGCATAAGACTTAAGAAGATCTTGATTCCTTTTACTTTTCCACTTTTGGAGAGCTCTGATCTTCCATTTAAGAAGTTTAATTACACTGCAGGAGAGAATATGTTGAGAGTTGCTGAGCCGTAAAAAGGCCTTGAGACTACAGGGAGACACAAGAAGTCCATCGGTGATAGTGTCCCAGTCAGGTTTCTAGATAACTGTAGATCCAGCTGCAATTTGAGGGCAACTGCATGAACAACCTAAAGTAAGGCCAGCAGAAGAACTTCCCTGTTAAGCCAAAAAAACCTATGCAACTGTGAGAGAAAATAAATGATGATTGTTTTAAAAAAGTAAAATTTGTGGGGTTTATTATATGGCAATAAATAACTGGATGCTGTCATCATTGTTATTTAACATTGTTTTAAAAAGTCTTGCCAATGCTAATTGCCAAGAGAAAGATGTGATAATTTTCAAAATGGGAAGGAAATGAAAAATTATTATCACATGCAATATAATTGTAAGATTGGAAAATTTAGGAGAAGTGATAAATATTTGGTAAGTTAGTTCTCAAAATTCGTATATAAAAATTTTCTGTTTTTTTTTAAATTTTTATTTTAAAGATTTTATTGGGGAATTGGGGGAGGGGAACAGAGTTGGGGAATCAGGGAAGGGGAACAGACAAGTTGCTGTCTTTTTGTTCTTAATGTCCAGTTGTAGAGGACATCGCTTGACTGGCCCATGTTGGTATTATCATTGTGCTCTTCCCAGGTGAGGCAGTCGCACACCGGCCATTGGACAGCTGCTCACAGCAGCTCACGAAAGCTCATACCAGCTGCCAGCCAGCCCCACTGCAGCCTACGCCATCGCCAGTGACTCATGGCAGCCCAGCTCCAGGTCAAGCCATTGTTCACCATCCTAGCTGTAGAGGGCGCAGCATCACTGGCCCTCATGTGGGATCTGAACCGGGGCCCTGCTGCTCAGAGCTGGAGTCCCAAGCCAATTCCTAACCAATGCGCCACTCCGCTGGCCCCAAATTTTCTGTTTTAAAACAACCATTTAGAAATATATTACAAGAAAAATGTCATTTACTGAAGTAATTGAAAGAGAAAATATCTAAAAATAATGAAAAATTTAACATGTATATATGAAGAAATTTTAGACTTGTTTCAGAATATAAAAGAAGACCAAATTTAATATATTTTTGTATCAATACTAAATATTTTTATTAGAGTTTCAATTCTTCATATAGTAATAAGTGGAATGTGATCTGCATAAAAACACTAACAGTTTTCCTCAAGTATGATAAAATTATACTATATTCATGTGGAAAAACAACTATGAGATATCAAGGGAAGCTATTCAAAGTAATATTTATTAGGGGGACTAGAACAACAACATTTAAAAACAGTGCAAAGTTGTAGTATTAAGTTTTGTGTTGTTAAAGGGAAGAGTAATCAATGAGACTGAAATCAATGGAAAAATATGATTTATAATAATGTGGTAAAATGTTGGTATTTTAGTACCTAGCTTTGGGGCAACAGGCTAAGCTGTAGACTTGTCAAATATTGCTTTTATTAAATTGAGGTATGATCTCTCTATACCTAGTTTGTAGTGAGGTTTTATTATGAAGGGAGATCTATCTATCTATCTATCTATCTATCTATCTATCATCTATCTATCTATCATCTATCATCTGTCTCCAGGACCAAATGGCTTCACTGGTGAATTCTACCAAAGATTTAAAGAATTTGCATATGTTGAACCTTCTTTGAATTCCAAGGAGATCCTACTGGACGAAGGTTAATGATTCTTTTTTTTTTTTTTAGATTTTTATTAAAATCTTTAATAAAAATTTTAATAACATACAATATTATATTCATTTCAGGGGTACATAATAGTTATTCAACATTTATATACCAAAAGAAGTGATCACCATGGTAACTCCAGCAACCATCTGACACTATACTATGCCATCACAATATTATTGACTATATCCCCTATGCTATGCATTACATTCCTGTGACTTACTTGTTTTATACCTGGAAGTTTGGACCTCTTATTCCCCTTCACCTTTTCCTCCCTTTTTACAATTTTCCATTACAACTGACATTCAATATTATTTTATATTAATTTCAGGGGTACAGCACAGTGGTTAGACATTTATATAATTTAAGAAATGATCCCGCTGACTAGTCTAGTATCCACCTGGCACTATATATAGTTATTAGTATATTATTGACTATATTCCCTGTGCTTTACTTTACCCATGACTATTTTGTTACTACCAGTTTGCACTTCTTAATCCCTTCTTCTTTTGCACTCAGCCCCAACCTCCCTCCCATCTGGCAACATCAATATATTCTCTGTACCTATGAGCTTGTTTCTGTTTGTTTATTTTGTTCTTTAGATTCCACATATAAGTGAAATCACACTGCATCTGTCTTTCTGTCTTAAACTCAACTCAGCACAGCACCCTCCAGGTCCATCCATGCCACTGCAGATGGCAAGAACCCATTCTCTTCCACTGCTGAGCAATATTCCATTGTATATATGTACCACTTCTTCTTTATCCATTCTTCCACTGATGGACACCCAGGCTGCCTCTACATCTCCACCATTGTAAACAATGCTGCAATGAACATATGGATTTATATGTCCCCTTGAAATAGCTTTTGGTTTCTTCAGATAAATTCCTAGCAGTGGGATTATTAGGTCCTTCTTTGTCTCTTGTAATAGAACTTTGTTTAAGGCCTATTTTGTCTAGTGTAAGTATTGCTACCCTAGCTTTTTTTTTGTCTTGTTTCCATTTTCATGAAATAACTTTTTCCATTCCTTTACTTTCAGCCTGTGTGTGTCTTTCAATCTGAAGTGAGTCTATTGTAGGCAGCATATGTAAGGGTTTTGTTTTCTTATTCATTCAGCCACCCTATGGTTTTCATTGGAGCATTTAGTCCACTTACATTGAAAGCAATGGTTGATAGATATGTAGTTATTGTCATTTTGTTAGTCATATTTTTTTATCATTTTTCCCTCCATCTTAAAGAGGTCCCTCTAATATTGCTTATAATACGGGTTTGGTGGTGATGAACTCATTTAGCTTTTTCTTGTCTGGGAAGCTATTTATCTGTCATTCAATTTTAAATAATAGCCTTGCAAGGTAGAGTACTCTTTGTTGTAGTTCCTTGCTTTTTATCACATTGAATATTTTGTGCCAATCCTTTCTGGCCTGCAAAGTTTCTGTTGAGAAATCAGCAGACAATTTTATGGGAGCTCCCTTATACGTTATTTTTGCTTTCACTTGCTGCTTTTAGGGTTCTCTCTTGGTCTTTAACCTTTGCCATTCTAATTATAATGTGTCTTGGTGTGGGCCTGTTTAAGTTCATCTTGTTTGGGACTCTGCAATTCCTGGACATTATGTCTATTTCCTTCACCAGGTTAGGAAGGTTTTCAGGCATTATTTCTTTTTTCTTTTCTTTTCTTTTTTTTTTTTAACTGGGAGACTTTGGTTTATTTATTTATTTATTTATTTAAGTTTTTTGGGGTTACAATTGTTAGCAAAGTTCCATAGATTTCAGGTGTAAAATTATGTAATACATCATCTATATATCACATTGTGTGTTCTCCACCCAGAGTCAGTTCTCTTTCCATCACCATATATTTGATACCTTTTACTCTCATCTACCATCCCTCTCACCCCATACCCTCTGGTAATCACTACACTATTGTCTGTGTCTATAGTTTCGTTTCTTCATTTGTTTTCCTTGTTCTTTTGTTGTTTTCAGTTATATATCACATATCACTGAAATCATATGATTCTCTACTTTTTCTGACTGACTTATTTCTCTTACCATTATAATCTCAAGATCCATCCACATTGTCACAAATGGCACTATTTCATCTTTTCTTTTGGCAGAATAGTATTCCATTGTGTATATATACCACAACTTCTTTATCCAATCATCTATTGAAGGATACTATGGTTGTTTTCATGTCTTGGCCACCATAAATAAAGCTGCAATTAACATAGGAGCACATATATCTTTACGGATAAATGTTTTCAGATTTTTTGGGTAGATACCCAAGAGAGGGATTGATGGGTCATATGGTAATTCTATTTTTAATTTTTTGAGGAATCTCCACACTGCCTTTCATAGTAGTTGCACCAATCTGCATTCCCACCAACAGTGTATGAGGGTCCCTTTTTCTCCACAGCCTCTCCAACACTTGTGATTATTTGTCTTGTTGATGATAGCCATTCTAACTGGTGTGAGGTGATCTCTCATTGTGGTTTTATTTCTTTAAATAGGTTCTTAATCCCTTGCTTTCTCTCTGCTCATGGTACCTTTATGATACAAAAGTTGTTACTCTTGATATGATCCCAGAGGTCTCTTAAACTATCTTCCTTTTTTAAATTCTATTTATTTCATTTTGTTGTTCTTATTTGGTGTTTTCTTCTACCTTGTCTTTCAAAGTGCTGATTTGATCTTCTGCTTTATGCTGGTGATTCCTTGTAGTGCATTCTTCATTTCAGTTATTGTATTTTTAATTTCTGACTGGTTCTTTTGTATGGTTTCTATGTTCTTTTTTATGCTTGCTATCTCTTTGCTGAAGTTTTCACTAATTTCCTTGAGCATCCTTATAACTATTGTTTTGAACTCTGTACCTGGTAGGTTGCTTGCCCCCATTTTGTTTAGTTTTGTTTCTAGAGTTTTCTCCTGCTCTTTCATTTGAAATGTATTTCTTTGTTTCCCCATTTTGGCTTCCTCTCTGTGTTTGTTTCTATGTATTAGATAGATATTCTATGCCTCCCACTCTTGACTGGGTGGCCTTATGTAGTCGGTGCCCTTTGGGGCCCTGGCACAATTTCTCTTGTCACCTGCTGCAGGAGTGTCCCTTGTGTAGGTTGTGTGTGCCCTCTGTTGTAGTTGAGTCTTGATTGCTATTGGCATATCAGTGGGTGGCATTGACCCTCAGCCTGATTGACTGTGGGGTTTGGCCATGTACACAGATTACAGTCTGTTGTGTGTGGGCTTACCCCATGGAGCAGGATTTCCCCCCAGCAGGCTCTGTTGCCTTTTGAGAATGCCCTTTTTGTGTGCTGCTTCTGGGCTAATTGGGTGGTGCTCTTCTATCATCTGAAGCCAATCTCCAAGTATGTTGGTTCTGGGGCCTCTTGGGAGGGGCTCTGGTTCAGGCCAAGGTCACCTGCTGTGGGGACTGTTTGAGGACTACCTGGTAGGAGCTACAAAAGATCCGTGATTGTTCTCTGCCTGTGCTAACCCTGGAGGTGTGTGGGAGAGGCTATGTTGCAAAGTGATGATGGCTGCCACTAGTACTGGGGCAGCTCCACCAAAACCAGGACACCCTGTGGCCTGCTACCACCTGCCAGCCCTCTTAAGGTTCAGCCACTGATACAGCCTCCTGTGGTATACAAGTTGGGTAAGGCAGAAACCCAGGAGGGCAATAGAGGGGGAAGAATTGTGGTCAACAGGTTAATGTAGACTCTGGTTTGGTTCCAATAATGAGCCTGGATCTACTCAGCAAAAATCTCAGAGCACACTGTGGTCAGCTGTTGACCATTTGGGCCTTGTGGACTCTGGTAGTTTTACAAGAAAGAATGCAGCTGGAGCTGGCTGCTATCAGAGAAAGTGCCTCAGGTGTTGGGTGAGTTGGGTGAGGCAGGATCTCAGGGAGTCAGCAGGGCGGAGCAGTGGAGCTCACCAGGCCAGTCAAATTCAGATTTGGCCTCCTGGGAGGGCTTAAACACAGGGAAGGTGTTACCTACCTGCCAGCTGCATGGGAAGAGGACCCCACACAAGGAAAATGGCAACAATTCTCCAGCTCTTGCTCCAAGCCACACACCTCAGTCTGCCCCTGGTATGCCTCCAATGCCCCCTGAGTTACTGTCCCTCTGCCAGAGCTCAAGGTAAGTGCCTGCGCTTGAGAGTGTATGTATGAGCCCTATAAGAGGACATCTGGGTTTCCCGCAGCCTTCTGTTCCACCCGGATGGTTGGAATCCCCACTGTTTTTCATAGCTATATGTTTTGGGGGTCCTCTCTTCTTGGCAACAATACTCTGGGAGGCCAGTGTGGGGCTGGGGTCTTGTCACTCCTACAGGGGGAGTCCTCTTGGCTGATACATCCCTCCCATTCTCAACCACCACACAGAGGTTTGGGGACAGTCAGTTTCATGTCTCCACCCTCCTACCAGTCTTGATGTGGCTTCTTCATTTTTATCCTTAGTTTATAAAACTTCTGTTTAGCCAGACTTCAGATGGTGCTGCAGGTTGATTATTCTATAATTTAGTTGTAATTTTAGTGTGTTTCTGGAAGGAAGCAGGCAGAGGAATTGTTTACTCTGCCATCTTGGATCCCTCCGGTTTATGATTCTTTAAACGTGCTATTGAATTTGGTTTTACAGTAGTTCGTTGAGCATTTTTGCACCTGTATTCATAAGGTTATTGGTCTGTAATTATCTTTTCTTATAGTTTCTTTGTCTGGATTTGGTATCAGAGTAATGCTGACCTTAAGAAAAAAGTTTGGGAGTATCCTGTCCTCTTCAATATTTTCGGAAATATTTGAAAAGGATTAGCTTTATTTCTTTAAATGTTTGGTAGAATTTACCAGTGAAGCCATCTGAACCTGGGTTTTTCTGTGTTAAGAGATTTTTCATTACTGATTTAATCTCCTTGCTAGTTATTGGTCTGTTCAGATTTTCTATTTCTTCATGATTTGGTCTTGGTAGGTTGTATGTTTCTAGGAATTTATGCCTTTCTTCTAGGTTGTCCAATTTGTTGACATATAATTGTTCATAGTGTTCTCATATAATTTTTTTTTGTATTTTTGTGGTAGCAGTTGTAATATCTCCTCATTAATTTAGAATTTTACTTATTTGAGTCTTCTTATTTTTCTTAGTACCTCTAAAGATTTGTCAATTTTGTTTAGCTTTTCCAAAAAACAACTATTGTACTATTATGTGTTGATCTTTTCTATTGTTTTTCTAGTCTCTATTTTTTTGTTTCCACTGTGATCTTTGTTATTTCCTTCTTCTGCTAAGTTTAGGCTTAATTTATTCATCTTTCCTCTTTCATTTTATATTTCTTTCCTCTTTTTCTATCTCTTCCTGCCATTTTTTCTTTTCTTTTCTTTTTTTAAAGAACTATATTCCTATACCAACACTATAAAAATTTTTCCCTATTTTCTAAAATATTTTTATAAACTTGTCAATTAAAATTAGGTCTTTAAACCCACCTACAGTTTATTTTTATATGCGATATAATTTTATATTTTTTTCTCATAAAGCAAACCAATTTCCCACTAGTTTTTATTAAGTGATTCATTTTTCTATTCTTATTTTTGATACTGTTTTTATCATATGAAATCCACATGTATCCCTTTATCTCAGGTTCTATCATCTGTTCCAAGAGTCTATTTATCTGTTCTGTCTATATCTACTCCTATCATAGTTTTGTTTTTTTCCACATTAATAGTGACACATTGATTAGCTTTTTTTTTACATATTCCCCAAATTATCTTAACTATCATAGGATTTTCATATACATTTTGTAATTATGTCATCTAAATCCCCCAAACTAGTACTGAACTTTTTATTAGACTAAGTAAAATTATAAATTAGTCCAAAAACAATATATTTATAATCCTCAGATTTTCATCAATTGACAGTGTATATATATATATATATATATATATATATATATATATATATATATATATAATTTATACACATCTTTTGAACCCTATAAAATTTTTTTGAAATATTTTACATAAAGTTTATGCTTATGTGGCTATGTTAATCCTATGTACATTTTATTTATGGTGATTATAATCTGTAACTAATGGTATCTTCTTATATATTATACTTTCTAATTAACCCTATTATAGAGGAAACTTATTGCTTGTTTTGTTGCTCTCTTATCTGGTTACCTTTCTGAAATTCATATTAATGTAAACATTGCTTCTCTGTACGTTCTATATAAAATATTGTATCATCAGGAAGATAATGAAGATTTTGTTTTTTTTCTTCCAGTATTTCTGTTACTTATTTCTTCCTGTGTTATTGCCTTGGCCAAAGCTTCAGTTCAAAATTGAATAGTAACATATATGGTAGATAGTTTTGTTTTAGTCTCATTCTTAAAGAAATATTTCTAAAGTCTAGAATTATATTAAGAATACTTTTGTTGAAGGTTTTTGTAAAATAGTCTTCACAAGCTAAGAAATTTCTTGCATCATTTTGATATTCTAAGAAATTTTGTAATACATAGGTGTAGAGAACCATAAAACTTCTGTTGTCCATCTATTTAATTTTTATATACAAAATTTCTTCTCTTTTCAAATAGGACATATTATATTAATTGATTTTTATTATCTTAAACCATACTTGTATTTCTGGAATAAATTCTATTTGGAGTGATTAATTATATTTTAATACATTTAAGGATTTGTTTGACTAATTATGTTTAGATTTTTTGCAGCCTTATTTATAAGTAAAACTATTTTTTTTACTTATTTAATGCCTTGAGCAAACTTTGGTATCAAGACTATGAAAGAGTCTCATAAATTAACTCTATGTTTGCAAAAAAAATCTATAATTATTTGTTCTTTGAAAGTTTAGTAAAAATTCCTGATAAAATTATGTTGTTATTGTTTTGTTTGCCAAGGTCTACTTATGATATGGACATGTGTTATTTACCATTTTAACTTCTTTGTTACTTGTGTATTTCAATTTTAAATATTCCACCTGCATTAATATGAAATATATTCATCTTTGTTCCCATTTTCAAACTATTAGAGTAGTTTTCATTATATTCCTAAAACACCTATTTTTCTATCTATGTCTCCATCAGTCTACATGTTCATCCACCCATCTACACACCTTTTATTATTTTATTCAATCAAAATATTTTTGTTTTTTGAAAACATCAAAAGTGTAATTTGAATCAAGTGAAATTATCACTATTTTTATCTTTCATTATAAATACATTTTTACTTTACTAAAAATATGCATGCTCCATGCAAAAAAGAGCATTCTATATAAGATGTTTTAAAATGTTTTGAATATTGACTGATTTTCTAATGGTTTCCTCAAATGTTTGAAGGTGCATTTCCATGGGAAAAGTTGTGACAAGAATATTCATATTCATTGCAGGAAGCTTTGTTCCTTTATCTATATGCCATGAATGCACATTTAGTTTTCTTCACAGCTGTGTAAGAGAAATTAGCTAAATTGGTAATTCATATGACCTTGAACATTCAATTAAAAATACGAATATGTCAAAATACACTACACTGTTAATCTCCATGTCATTATTTTGTTCTCATTGGCTTCATTGCCCAGAGACTGAATGATGCACATCGGAAATGTTTAATTACACAAAACTCAGGGACTATAAACAATGAACATTTTGACATTAGGAGCATTATGTTTTAAAAGACTCTTTAAAAGTCTTTCTAATCAATTCTTGATAAACTTAAGAAACAAAATTATTAAAAACATAATTTTCAAGAGATAAATAATACGTACAAATCTGAAAAAAACCTTGGACTTGTTATTGATACAAAGATGACAGGAATTAAAGTTATATATTTAGTCAAATCACTTCTTTAAATAGTTATATGCAAAAATATAATTATAAGCTAAAAACTTGAATCAAAGAAAAATTTACCTAAAAAGGAATCTATAATACTAAGAGACAAATATGCAAATGCATATGTACTTTGAAAATCAGTTTAAAATACTCACTGGATTGGTGAATACATAAACCATGCAAATGACTTTTCTTTTATTGGAAGTTCACTTTGGTTAATGTTATTATTTGCAACACACTAAATTTGAATATTCTTTTCACAGAAAGTAGTAATTTTTTTTTGGTTTTGAAAAGAGACTTAGAAGATTTCTACCTATTTAAGTTCTTCTCTTAAATTTTTAAGTATTCAGGCTTTGAACATTAATTGATTGAATTATGATTGATTTTCTGATTGTAAAGAAGAATAAAAGATTAACACATTAGTCAGAGTCAGCAGGAGAAATAAGATTTCTTAAGTGAAATATAATTTAATTCCTTTTGGATATATCTATGCTTGCTAAACTGGATAAGTATATAGTTTTAACTTTTTTTGTATCTGCTAGGCCACAAAATACATCATATTGAAGATCAGAATTAATAATTTGACTCATATTTTTATAAATATTCTAATATGGGAGACTAAATAGATCCAAAGGTATACTCAGTTTTAATTTAATTGGTAGACTGTTTTAATTCAACCTGAAATTTGATTTGTAAAGTAAAAACTACAAGGGAAAGTGTGTTATTATGTTAAAAGAGAGCAACTCTTTTTTAAAAGATCATAATTTGGATCCTGAAGCCACTATATCATCATACTCTTGAAGATTTGATGTGATACTCATGAATCTATACCAGTCAATGAAGTTGCCCATAGCAAAGAAACCTTAAGAGTAGGCAAATATATGGGAAAATATATTAAAAAATAGTTTAGTGATTTACTTTCTTAAAAGCTTCTTTAGGTAAATACTTCCATACAAAATACCAATTGGCAATAGCATTTGCATTTCTTATTTTATTTTATTGAAACTACTACTAAAAATTATACATTACATTCTGGTGAGCAAGTTAAGTAATCCTTTTTAAGTATGTATGGAGGTTCCCTTTGTAGTAGCCTGCTGTAAAATATTTTTGTTTAGTATCCCTTCTTTACTGAAGGACTAAAAAAAAAAGCATGTGGTTTTTCTATCCACAAAACTGAATAAATCTTCCATAAGATCTCAATTCCAGGTAACTTTCTTTAAAAATGAAAAGAATAACAGCATCACTTTTGAGTAATATTGCCATTCTAAATAATACTGGTGCTTTGACATATTTCTTATTATATTCAGAAACACTGGGTAAACTCACTTTTGCCAGCACATCTCTAACTTTTGAAAATTAGAAGCAAGTAGTTCACTAAATCCAAGTCTCTAAACAGAAAACTAACAATTTTATTCATGTAACATAGTCTAATATTAGCACAATTAATGATTATCACACATCATCACTTTATAAGAGACGTATCTGCAAGTGTTATTAAAACACAAGCCACTGATGGAAATGCTAACACCTTCAAAGCACACATCAAGATGGGTTTGGTTTATACAAATGCTCATTTCACATCACCTGGAAAATCTTTCATGTTATATCCTGGGCCAGGAAACCATGCTGTAACTATTGATATAATTAGATATGTATACTCAATTTAGAACTAATGCTCTTTGACATTCTTATAAAGGTAAATATTAATGGCAATAATAAATTCACAAATTGATGTCATTTAAATTTTTTACTTAGGTCACTAAATACTTAATATGCAAATCAGAATCAGCTAAATAAATGAACAAATTCCAATATTTCTTCAAGTTTCCAAGGGAGGGGGTCCAGATTAACTGTTTCTGGGAACTTGATAATTTTGTATGCTGAATGTTTTATTTCACAGTGTTCTGTTAAAAGAAAAGAATTCGACATGAAGGTGAATGTATGAATTCTTATTAGAGTATAACTGTTAGCTGATATAAAATTTGCTGAGATGAACTGTGTGATGGTTAAATTTATGCATCAACTTGTCTGGGTCACAGCGGCCAAATTTATGGTCAAACATTTTTCTGAATGTTTCTGTGGGTGTTTTGGATGAGATTAACATTTAATTCCATGGACTTTGAGTAAAGCAGATTGCCCACCATATTGTAGGTGGGTCTCATCTAATCAGTTGAAGGCCTAAATAGAACAAAGACTGAACTCCCCTGAATGAGAGGGAATTTTCCCAGTAGCCAATCTTTGGATTTGAAATGCAACATCAGCTTCTCTTGGGTCTCCAGGCTGCTGGTCCACCAGCAGATTTTGGACTTGCCAGCCTTCATGATCATAACAGCCAATTTCTTAAAATAAATGTAAATCTGCATCCTATTGGTTCTGTTTCTCAGGAAAACCATGATTATCACAAGCTGCTAATGGCCACTGTTGATCTGGAGGTTCCAAAAGCTGTAAGCTGTATAAGAAGGTGTTTCCAGGGTACTCTTCTTTGTGAAGCCTTTCCTAGAGGCTCTGTGTAATTTTAGGTCACAGTTGATTTATTTCACACATCTTGGCAATCATGGTGGTTTAAAAGCTAGAGATATGCATTTTCTTTCGTTTTTCTTTTCTTTTTTTTTTTTTAGGTAGAAACATGCATGCATTTTATTTTATTTTATTTTACTTTTCTTTTCTTTTTATTTATTTATTTTTATTATTTTATTAGTTTGAGGTGTACAACGCAGTGCAATAGTTATACTTTTTACCCCTCAAAGTGACAACCCCCTCCCCCAATCCGCTGCCCACTGTCCCCACAATATCATACATATTTATTACAATACCATTGACTCCACTCCCACATTATACATCCCGTGACTATATATATATTCACTTATAGTTGACATACAATATTATACAACATCAGCTACAGGTGTACAGTGCAGTGATCAAGCCTCTACCCCATCCATGAAGTGGTCTCCCTAACCAGACATGTGACCCTCTGACACCCTACAAAATATTTACAACATTATTAATTATATACCCCGAACTGTATTTCATATCCCAGTGGCAATATTGTAGTTACCTATTTATGCTGTTTAATCCCTTCTCTTTCTCCCTCATCCCCACCCTTCCCAACTAGCAACCATTAGTTGTTCCTCTGTATCTCTGAGACTATTTCTGTTTACTTTGCTCGTTCATTCAGTTTTTTAGATTCCACATATAAGTGAGATGATATGGTATTTTCTTTCTCCAACTGATTTATCTCACTTAACATAATAGTCTCTAGGTCCATCCATATCATTGCAAATGGTACGAATTCATTTTATTATTCTTTATAACGGAATAATACTTCATTGTATAAATGTACCACAGTTTCTTAATTCAGTCATCTACCAATGGGCATTTTGGTTGTTTCCAAGTCTTGACTATTGTCAATAGCGCTGTGATAAACATAAGGGTGAATATATTTTTTTGAATTAGCGTCTTGGGTTTCTCTGGATAGATACCCAAGAGTGGAATTGCTGGGTCATATGGTAGTTCCATTTCCAGTTTTTTGAGATACTTCCATACTGATTTCCATAATGGCTGCACCAGTCTGCAAACCCACCAACAGTGCACCAGTGTTCTCTTTTCTCTGCAACCTCGCCAGCACTTGTTGTTTGTTGATTTATTGATGATAGCCATTCTGACTGGAGTGAGGTGGTATCTCATTGTGGTTTTCATTTGCATTTCTCTAATGATTAGTGAGGTTGAATATTTTTTCATATGCCTGTTGGCCATCTGTATGTCCTCTTTAGAGAAATGCCTCTTTGTATCTTCTACCCATTTTTTAATTGGGTTGCTTGTTTTTTTGGTGTTGAGTTGAATGAGCGTTTTATGAATTTTGGATATTAACCCCTTATCAGATATATCATTGGCAAATATCTTTTCCCATTCAGTAGGCTGACTTTTTGTTTTATTGATGATTTCCTTTGCTGTAAAAAAACTTCTAAATTTGATGTAATCCCATATGTTTATTTTTTCTTTTAATTGCCTTGCCAGAGGGGATATATCAGTAAAAATATTACTGAGGGTAATGTCTGCAAATTTACTCCCTATATTTTCTTCTAGGAGTTTTACGATTTCAGGTCTTACATTTAAATCTTCAATCCATCTTGAATTTGTTCTCATATGTGGTGTAAGTAGGTGGTCCATTTTCATTTTTTTGCAAATGTCAGTCCAATTTTCCCAGCACCATTTATTAAATAAACTGTCTTTATTCCAATGTAAATTCTTGCTTCCATTGTCATAGATTAAATGACCATATAATCTATGGGTTTATTTCTGGGCTCTCTATTCTGTTCCATTGATCTATGTGTCTGTTTTTATGCCAGTACCATACTGTTTTGATTACTGTATCCTTGTAGTATGATTTGATGTTGGGTAGCATGATACATCCCACTTTGTTCTTATTTCTCAAGATTGCCATGGCTATTCGGGGTCTTTTATGGTTCCATATAAATTTTAGGATTATATGTTCTATTTCTGAGAAAAATGTCTTTGGTAGTTTGATAAGAATTGCATTGAATCTATATATTGCCTTAGGTAGTATTGACCTTTTAACTATATTAATTCTTCCTATCTATGAACATGGTATGTATTTCCATTTATTTGTATCTTCTTTGATTTCTTTCTTCAGTGTCTTATAATTTTCTGAGTATGGGTCTTTTACTTCTTTGGTTAAATTTATTCCTAGGTATTTTATTGTTTTTGAAGCAATTGTAAAAGAGATTGATATTCTGATATTCTGATTTCTTCTTCTGATAGTTTATTGGTGTATACAAATGCAACTGATTTTTGAATATTAATTTTGTATCCTGCTACCTTACTAAATTCATTTATCAGTTCTAACAGGTTTTCGGTGGAGTCTTTGGGATTCTCTCTATATAGTATCATGAAATCTGCATATAAGGACAATTTTACTTCCTCCTTTCCAATTTGGATGCCTTTTATTTTATTTTCTTGTCTGATTGCTGTGGCTAGACCTTCCAGAACTATGTTGAATAGAAGAGATGAAAGTGCACAGCCTTGTCTTATTCCTGATTTTAAGGGGAAAGCTTTTTGCCTTTCCACATTGAATATGATGTTTGCTGTGGGCTTATCATATATGGCCTTTATTATGTTGAGATATGATCCCCCTATTCCCACTTTTGTAAGAGATTTTATCATAAATGGATGCTGGATTTTATCAAATGCTTTTTCTGCATCTATTGATAAGATCATATGATTTTTATTTTTCATTCTGTTAATGTGATGTATTACGTTAATTGATTTGTGGATATTGAACCAACCTTGCATACCAGGAGTGAATCCCACTTGATCGTGGTGTATGATCTTTTTAATGTGATGCTGAATTCGGTTTGCTAGTATTTTGATGAGGATTTTTACATCTATGTTTATTAGGGCTATCAGCCTGTAGTTTTCTTTTTTTATAATACCTTTGCCTGATTTGGAAATCAGAGTAATAGTGGCCTCATAAAATGTGGTTAGGAGCCTTCCCCCCTTCTGTATTTTTTGGAATAGTTTGAGGAGAATAGGTATTAATTCTTTTTTGAATGTCTTGTAAAATTCACCTGTGAAGCCATCTGGTACAGGACTATTTTTTGTTGGAAGCTTGTTGATTACTGACTCAATTTCTTTGTTAGTAATCAGTCTGTTCAGAGTCTGTTTCTTCTTGGTTCAGACTTGGTAGATTGTATGCTTCTAGAAATGTATCCATTTCTTCCAGATTGTTGAATTTGTTGATATATAGTTGCTCATAGAATTTTCTTAAATTTTTTATTTTTCTGTGGTATCTCTTGTCACTTCTCCTCTTCATGCGCAGGCATCCCTCTCAGGTTTGCAGTGAGCTTCCCGCAATTAGATGCTGTGTGCTCTGGAAATGTGCTTACCACTAAAAATCCTCACAGGTTGCTGCAGGCTGTCTGCAAAAATCCCTCTGTGGCCTGTGGAGGTAGGGGCCAGGCACCAGGGGCTCAGGGTGCCCTTGGCAACACAGCTCTAGGTGGGTGTGGCAGGCCTCCAAGGCACCACAGGATATGGTCAGTGGCCCTCACCAAGTTAGAGCAGCATGCACTCCTGCACCAGCAACCAGCCCACACAATCGCACCAGGAATGCCCTGGCCAGATCATGCAGGCGCACAGCTCACAGCCCAACACTCCCAGGAAAACTCCCAGTCTCAGCCTGTCCCAATCAGCCCCTAGCAGATCAGGCCGAGCAGCCTGATAGCCAATTGCCCACCTGGCAACTCTGCACACACAGTGTGGAGAGCGGGGACCCAAGGCCGAATGTGCGCTTGTGTGCGCACACACATACAGGCACTCTTCCATGTGCATGCACACATGCACTCCTGTGCAAATTCCAGCAGACCAGTGTGGTCCCGGACCTGACCCTCTGTGGAAGGGCCCAACCCTGAAAAAATGGCACCCTCTTGTACACTACTCATGTGCAAGCTCCACACCAGGGGAACAATGGTCCCAAAACCTCCATCTCCTGTGCCAAAGGCAATCAGTTCAGTCCTTCCCCTGGAGGCTGCTGTGCCCCGCTCACACAGCTACTCCCTCCACCAGGGACTGGGTGAGTGCTCACCGGCGAGCGAGTCTGTGTGCCAGCACCACTGGTTCTCTAGCTGCCCTCAGCCTCACAGAGTTGAGCAAAGAGAGTCCTCACTAGTTTCTGCCAGCTATCATGCAACTCCTCATCCTGGCAAAATAACTCTAGGCTGGTGAGCTCGGTGTGGGGCTGGAGGGTCTCTCCCCCAACTGGAGAAGCCTCCCCACCGCTGAGGTGTCCCTCATGGGGTTCCAGATATGCATTTTCTTATGCCTTCTTACCACCTCTCACTCTCATTTATTAATGTTGAGTCACATGACATTCTTTTAGCTACTCTGCTTGTCTGGAAA